>NW_026972776.1:0-167791 GCF_036711695.1 Zophobas morio | reverse complement strand
AAATAATAAAAATATAATAAAAATAATAAAAAATATGATAAAAATTAAAAAAAGTTTTAAAAATATAAAAATTACGTAACTTTATTAATACATTATAAAACTTTATTATACTTTGTTAAGGAAACTTGCACAATATGAATAGTGTTATACAATTTTTACATAAAACTTTACTAAAAAGCTATTGTTTGTAAGTTTTTATTTATAGGAAGTCGTGTAAAAAAAAATAAAAACTTTTGTAAAAAAAGTTAAACTTTAACTTCCTTTTTTTTAAATAATAAACCTTTTCCTGAAAAACTAAGTAAATATAAACTTTTATTTATAAAATTTTTAATTATACAAATAAATATATAATTTTATTATCATCTTTTAAAACATTATAGTTGTAATAAGCTTTTTTATGCAAATATATAGGTTTTTATTTTTTTTTAATCCTTTTTTTATATATGATAAAGAAAAATTATTTTTCTACAAAAAAACCTTTTTTCCATACAATATCATATCCATAACAAACTTTTATAATACAAATAAAAAAAACTTACAAACTTTTATTCTCGTAAACTTAAGAAGACAAAATAAAAACTTTTATTAACTTTTTATATTTTTTTAAGTTTATTTATTAAAATAAATGAATTTTACTAATGAAACCTGCTTAATATGATATAACAAGCCGAGCGCGTGGTATTGCACCATTACGGATCGAGAATTAATACTTTCCTGAATTTCGCTTGACCAGCGCTTCACAATATCCTCATAAGAAAAAGTAATAGAAAAAAAATAAAATTTATATGAAATTGAAAAAGTAAAGTTTACTTTTATAATAATTAACAGTAAACTACCTTTTATAATTTTATATTTAACAAGCTAAACAATAAAAAATAAATGATAATTATAAGTGTTTAATAACGATACATTAAGTATATTATAACAATAATATGTAACTGTCCTTAAGTATGAGCAACAGTTATTTATTTTAATTTTCATTCCTTTATAAAATTGTTACTTTGATTGGATATTAAATTCTGTTAATTGGTTTCGTAATTTTATTTACCAATATATTTGTTATAACTAAGTTACTCTTATTGGCTTCGTAATTTTTTTAATTTTGTTTAAACTCTAATTGGCTAATCCATTTATTGGGTTTTTAACAACGTAAAAAGTGCATAACTTTATTTACTTTATATATTTTCTAATATTGTAAAATAAAATAATTTATTTTTATTGGTTAAAGTACTGTAAAAATCATTAAATAATACTTTTTATTTTTTAAAAGTTTGATAAAGCTTTTTTTAATGTAACATTTTTTGTTCTAATATAAAAGTTTTAGAAAAAATCTGTATTTGTTTTACTATAATAATTTATAAACATTTATATAATAAATGATTTTTAGTGCATTATTATTATTAAAGAATATTTTTAAATCTTAGGATGCATTTTCATAAAACATGACAGCAGCTTTTACTTTAATTATTTATAGAATCTGTAAATCGAGAAAATAATAGTAAAAAGGTTTTTTTTATGTAATTATTTTGATTATTATTTATAGTAAAAAGTTCTTTTAATAAATAATTTTTACTTATTATTTTTATTAATAAACTTTTAATTTTTTTATATAATATAATTATTAGAAGCTAGTATTTTTTGTAATAACATTTAATTTTTAAGTTTACTTACTTTTAAATTTTTATATTAATAACACTAGTACAATTTCTATTTTTTATTATATTTTTTATTTAAATTTTAAAAAATAATATACATTTCTATATACATTATATTAAACAAAAAAACTTTCCTTTTCAGTTAAATTTTTTTTTTAAAACCTTTATATTGTGTCTTGATACTTTTTAATATCCTTAGACTTAATAAATATTTAAAAAAATTACGGTCTTTTAGTTAATTTTTTATAACTATAAACTTTTATTAAAAGGTCGTAAAGATAATAATAACGTAACAAAATGATTGGAATACCCATAAAGTATATTTTCTTTATTTTTTATTATAAACTTTTAATAAAATATTGTTATAATGATAACAAAACAATATAGCTAGAGTACTAAGTAAAGTATATAACTTTTATTTCTATTATGTTATAAAAAAGATGTAATAATATATTAATAAAATAGAGTAATAATCGGAATTTGAATGCCTATTTCCAATAATGTATTTTTACTATTCCAAAAGAACATCTTTTTATTTCCTAAAAAAAATAATTTAACTTTTATAATTTTTAGTATTGAAAATTTATGCTTTTTATTTTATTTTCGTTTAGTCAATAAATGTTTTTCTTTTTCTCTTTTCTTAATATAAGATTTTTTTATCAGAATAAGTAGTTAATATTTTATAAGTTTTTTTCCCATTCAAATTTTCAAGATACAAACTTAATCATATTATTTTTTTATTAATAAGTATCTCCTTTACTTTTCAAGTTTCAAGCTTTTATATAATAAATTTTGCTTTATCTTATATTTGATCAGATGACAACATATATTCCTCTCTTCAATATAATTTTTTTTATCCACTCAATAAATTTTAATATACTTTATTTCTTATTTAATTGAATATTTCTTATGTATTTTCTCACATTTTTATTTAAAGAAATTTACTTCGTTTATTGTAGTTTTCTAATAATTTTCTTTTTATTATAATTTATAATTTTAATAACACTTCCTTTTTCTTTTATAAATATAATTTATTAGTAATATAAATTTTTGTTAAGTTATTTTATATCTTCAAAACATTTTTAATAAAAATAAAAAATTATGAACTTGATTTATACTTAAATTTAAAATTTCATAAAAATTTTTTAACTTTATTATTATTATAGATTAATTAAAAACTAATTCTTATTTATAATAACCTTCAAAAATATAATTTTTATTTTCAGTAAAATATAATCTACTTATTACAATAAAAGTACAAGTAAAATGTTACGTATACATAAAGTGTCTATATTTATTAAAATTTATAATAAAAACTTTTTTTTGGAAAAATAAACTGGTTAGAAGCAAAATGTATTTTATATAAATAATACTTATACTTTGTTAATTAATAATAACCAAAATAATAATAACAATAAACAATTCAGAAAAGCAAAAAGTATATATTTGATATTCATAAGAATTTTTATTTTATATGTAAATAATCTTTTAGTTTTGAATGAAAATATTAACAAGTAGATAAAAGATTTATATCATACAATTATTTATTTTTTTCTGCATCATAACTTTTACTCCTTTTAGAGTTAATAATAAAGGCTTCGCAGTTATTCGTATAAACATAAAACATTTTTATTTTTTATATATAAAAACTTGGAAATATTATAAGCAAACTGTTAATAAAAAACCTTTTTTATTATTTTCGTTATAAATTTTTAATAGTATTATAAATAAAAAATATAATAAGTTTTTTAGACAATAAAACTTTTTATAATATTTTTTATTATTTAATAAACTTTAACTTTTTGAAACTATATAATGATATAAGTATATATATACTTTAACTGTTTAATAATTTTAATAATAATAAAATAGTTTTTTACCAAGTTTTTATTGGCCAAGCGCAAAGCAGAAACGAGGGCGGCGCTGGAAACGGAGGGATTCTTATCCACAATGGCTTGTTTAAGAAGCCTATAAACACATTATAATAAACCAATAACATAAAAAAAAACTTTTCATAGACAAACTAAAACCTCTCAATGCCTTGAATATCATTTTGATTGGTAATGGTGACCAAAGCCCTAATCGCAGCGGCTCGGTAGTTATCGTCTTTCCCTTTTTAGAACAACTTGGTAAACATAATAAAAGTCTACTATAATATATATTATATAAGAAATTAAACATAAAAATTATTATTAACTATAATAATATTATTATATAAGAAATTAAACATAAAAATTATTATTAACAAAAATTAAATATATAAAAACTATTACGAGTATATAAAATAATGAAATCTTGTTTATAATATTATAAAAGTAAAAGTTTAATTCTTTTGAAAAATAAAAAATAATAATATAGAATTATTCGCAGAGAAAATTATTAGAGAAGATTTAAATTATAATAAAAATAATCTTGTAATTTTATAATCAATAAAGAATGCTACAGAAAATACATAAAATAATAATTGAAAGAACAATAATAAATTTAATACTATTCATATATAAAAATCTACAGTAAAAATAAATTTACAAAGTAAATATTTCTGATTAAATTTTTATTTTGAAATTCCTAACTGCTACTTTTTTTAATTATTTATGCTTTTTTATTATAACTTAATAATTTTTTTTCTATTTTTTAATAAAATTTAAAAAAAAAAAATTAAATTTAACTTCAGTAAAATCAAAACTTTTTACTTTTTTCTATAAAAAAATAACTGCAACCGTTATTAACCGTAAAGAACAATTATTAAGTTTTTTTTATTTGTATATAAAATTAAAAATTTTTGACTAATTCTAATTTTTCATGAAAACTTAACGTAACTATCACTAAATAATATTTAAAATTATAATTGAAAAATTGAAGTGTGCTAAAGAAAAAGTACCAAACAAAATAATATTTGCTACTCGCCAGCAAAAACAGGGCTAAAGCGAGAAGAGCAAAGCAGCTTGCAAATTTATTTAAACACACATAACTAAAATAAGAAAATTTGCTCTTGTAAACGTTATAACAAAGAATAGTGGTAAAAAACAAGCAATAAGCCAATAAATAAGTAAATTAGTTTAAATTAGAAAATATCATTCGAAAAAAGTTTGATAAATAATTTATATTCTAATAATTATAACTAAAATGAATTCAAATAAAAACAATTAAAAAAATTTAACAGTTTTAAAATTATATAATAACTAATTTAAAAATACAAAAATAATTTAAAAAAATATTATAATACCACTAACAAAGGTAACAGTTTCTTAATTAAAAAATTTAAATTACCATAATTTTAAAAAGTTATAGTCTATAAGGATACCACTGACAAAGTTTAACAGATTTATAATTAAAATAAAATAAAATTTAACTCCATATTAAATAAAAATAGAATAAAATCAAACTAAACTAAAACTTAAATTCAAATTAAGTTGAACTTAAGCTAAAGTTGCTACATAATAAACATAAATAACCAGAAATATCTTTAGTTAAACAAGAAGTTGCCATCAAGATGTGCTCCGCATTAGTGAGTTCCTTAATGGCGAGGTAAAGGAGACGCCGAAGCGAAGCATCTTTTGATTGGAACAACAAAGTTAAGTCGAAAAATAGTGAAGTAGCTTCTGTTACGGAAAAACGATGGCCTATTGAGAAAAAAAGAAGATAAGTTTGTAGATAGAAGGTAATACCTTTATATAAATTTCTAAAAGTTAATTCAATAATTTAATAAAAAAGTGAAAGAAAAATTAGAAAATTAAATAAACTTTAAATATTATTTTATTTAAAGAAAAATTCTATAGTATTAACTTGAAGAAATATTAATTAGAAAAAGTAAAATTTGAAACCTTAAAAATATTAAAAACAGAAGCATCATTAGATAGAAAAAAGTAAATTAAAAATATTGAAATGTTCAAAAGGAAAACAAAAAAGGTTGAAAAATTTATAGAAATTTATTAATTATTTAATATTACCTTCATTTATTAAATAAAGGAACTTAGTTAACACAAGTCGTGCCTGGCGAACGTTAAGGCCGTTCTGGCGAAAAAATCTCGTTTCTTGAAGGACAGTCGATCTAATAATATACAATAAAAAGAGTTAAAAATTACTATATAATATAATCAAAAACAATAAACTTAATAATACTATTTTTTTGCAGAGTATTATGTTTTTCAAATTTTTAAAAATATATTAAATTAGTCGAATATTGATATTTTTAAAATATTACAAAAGTTATCTAAAGTATCCATCTGCTAAAAAATAAAACTATTTAATTAAAAAAGGTAAAAAGAAACAAGTTGACCTGTCCGTTTTTCCTAAAGGATTAAAATACATATCCTCATTTTTCTTTATAGTAATTTTCATATCCGTCCACTTTAGTTTTTAATAAATTTTATGTTATGCTATGCTTAGCCAATATGGTAGTAACATTTTGTGGACTTAAAAGATATATAAAACAAAGATATATATCCAATATAAACTTACATAAAACAAATAATTACACTATTTACTAAAATATATAATTATAAAGTAATTAAAAAGTTCGAAGGAACGCACCTCACAATTTTAAATAAGTTATACTATATTTAATATTTATTAATATGCTTTGTGAATATTAAAGATGTATTAAACAATTTGGTATACTTAAATTAAGCTTACATAAAACAGTAATATCCCTGTTGTTTATTATAGTAATAATTACACTACTTTCAAAAATATGAAGTTTTAAAAAACCAAAAAGTTTGACGGCACGCACTCGACGGTGAAATAAAAGAATTAACTTGCAAAATAATTTACAAATAAGATAAGAGTATTAGTAACATTCTTCTAGTGCGGATTTGAAAGTTTGCCCAGCGGAATGGCCTAAAGGTCCGAATATTTTACTTTGAACTTTTTTTTCATGGAAATAAAAATCCAATTTATAGTTGTATTAAGCTGTTCAAGCAATACAAGTATAAAAAGGGCACAAGTATTTTTACTATTAAGCGTTTTAAAGTTTTAATATCAATTGGTGATTTTAACTAAGAAACTTGTATTGCTTGATTAGTTCAGTAGCTGTTAACTTGAGTACCTTAGTGCTGAAGGAAATGTGCTAGATAATCTTGTTTTAAGTTAGTATTAAAGATTATCAGTAGCACTTGGACACGGAAATTCAGTTATGAACGAAAGCTCAATAAGTTAAAGCTGATAATTAACTACACAGAAAAATTAACTGCGCAGTTGCCAAAATGGGTTTGTTTTGAATAGCAAGATAGCTTTAATTACTAAAGAAAAATAGTAAAAAATTATTTTTTTTCGTTTCACTTCAATAGAATGTTGAAAATTCAAGCACACCTGCCGAGTGCCGGAACCTGAAAGGCCAGCAAAAGCACTTATCCTGCCTTTTTGACAACCGAAAACTCACTCAAACCGATCAATTCAAGTTATAATACTGTTATTTTCTCAATTTTTTTTCGTTATTGCACAAAGTTATTAAATTACGCACGGTTTGATAAAGACGACAGGTAGATTCAACTAATTAAGTTTTTTTGTGCTAAGTAATTTTTTTGCACATATAACTTTAACCTTGTTTACTATATTCTTATTTTGATGCCTACCAGAATCGATCCTGTATTTTTGTTAGAAAGTTCAAAACTTCAGATTACATTTGAAAGGTAGATCGTCGGGCTTTTCTAGCTCAACCCCTTTCTATTACGACCGCGTAAAAAACGAATTCACTACTATTATTCACATTGAGAGCTAAAGCAAATATTTTTTGGTTACGAAGAACTTTATTCTCTTCCATTTTATATTTAGAAAATTTATCTTTCCTCCCTTAAAAATTACTCGCAGATAAACGTTTAAAAATCCCGAGTACTTGTAAAAGAAGACAGTTTAACAAATAAAACTTTCCTGTCACAGAAAAAACTGCAGTTTTTCTCGAACTTATTTACTATTATGGTTAAAACTAAAATTTTTTATCTTTTTTATCTGTTTAGTTATTAAATCCTATTCAACTTTTTAGAAAATAAGAGCGTATTATGTTGGTAAGCATTATGCAATGATTTCTATAAACGCATATATCCTCTATCCACGTAAAAAAAGAAAATTATGACTAAAGCTAAGACAAAGTATACCTGTGAATTTTTTTTGTGTTAAATGTTAAACTAAGGATAGCTGGCGCTTCAGACGTTATAATCTTACTAGTAATCCGCTAAGTACAAGCTATAACTCAATTCCCCTTCAATAAATGAAAGTTGATGAAGTAAATTGGTTCAGAAGTTGTCATCTTATAACCAGGTTAATTTTCCTATGTTACCATCATAAAGCCGCAGGTTTCTGATGATATTTAAGCTTTTAAAAAATAGAAAAATAGAAATAAATAAACATTTAGAATGGGAGTAAAGAAATCGATGTAAAAGGTGGTGTCTTTTTTTCCTGCATACGTAATCAAATAGTGTCTCTTCTTTTTTAAATTAATTATTTTTATGCACTTGAAAAAAAAAGTTTAACGTTACGTGAGGCAGAAAAATATAATAAGTTTAGGCTCACTTGTGTAATAACATTAGCAGGCTTTATCTTAAAATATCTTTATAATAAAATTCGTTATAACTCTACCACGCTTATATAATATGGTGATATCCATAAGGTTATCTTGCTGCAATAATATAAATCACATTTACAGAGTTTGTTTAACGTAGAGCTTAAGTCACTTTTTAAAAAATTGGGTTAATAAATTAAGTAGTAAACGTGCAAAACACGATATTTAAGGACAATTCAAGGAGAAGTTTATGTAAAAAATTAGTTTATTAACTCAAAGATTATAAGGTTGTAGAGATTGATCAAGAGGCCTTCCAAAAGCTACTGAGCTTTGGTTTATACACCCCTGCTTAAAAGTTGGCGGAATGTAGCCGTCAATACTTAGTAATTGCCCGTTTCCTTCTAAAAGAGGGAAGATTGCCCGCGAACCGAGGTTAGTAGATCCGAGTAGCTGAGTGTTAAAAGGATTCGTTATACCAATACTAAATTCCAATGATGGCGTCATGAGAGTAGAAGAAAGGCTCCCCCAGTCAGTATATTTTTCGTTTTCAAGTACTAAATTCCTGTTTTTATCTATATTTTCAGGCTTGAACTCTGTAAAAGGTTTGTTACACCCATCCACGCTTGCATTGAGTCGTTGGGCGTAAGCAAGCTCATTCTCGCAGTTTCTGTTGTAATCGTTATTGATTTGGCTATTATCATACGTGCAAATTCTAGTTCCAAAAGTTAAATCTTTATTATTTTTATAGTCACTAGGGTTTATAGCATTGGCTGCGTAACTACTAATATTACCTATTAAATTAAGTACTCCTCCTTTATTATTACTATCACCTCTCTCACTGTTCCTTCTTTTTATATTACACAAACCAGCGAAAACCAGGCCTGCACTTCTATTATAGTTGTTACCGCTAATTTCATTATACTTAAAATCATTTTTGTTATCGTTATTATTATAAATATTTAAATCAGCATTATAACTACTGTTAATAGCAGAATTATAACTAGGTCGACCAATAGGAGAATTACCACTTCTCTTGGATAATAAATCAGTATTATTATAAAAGTCAGGAGGTAAAATAGAAGGATTTAGATCAGTAATGGAAATTCCATTCTCAGGATGCAAGAAAAAAGGGGAGGATTCAGTCCGGTAAGCCTCCGTTAATGATAACGGCCGCCGCCTTAAGGTTTGCGTAGGTTTAAAAATTCCACAGGTATCTGAAGGATTTATAATTAAAGGTTGACTCGAAATTGGAAGATTCCCATGATCAAGTACTTGAGATGTCTGACTTTGCAATTGTTGGCATGGCCCGTGCATTACACCTTTATTACTTCCTTCACTCCCCTCTTCGTTCAAACTAAGGCCTGGTATTCTTCTGGACTCAACCAAAAGGTTCTGGTCGGGCCCCTCAAGAAGGGATCCTAAACTATTACGCTTATTTTTTACAAAATTAACGTTTTGATTAAGGTTGTTATTAGCATTGAATTCCATGTTCACATTATTATGCTGTCTTCCTGCTTTGTAAAGTAACTCTTCTCTAAACTTACGTAAGTCACTAGGCACAGTATCTATGCTGTGACGCTTAGTAGGTTCTAGAGACTGAGCTCGCTTTTGCAATTGAGGTCTTAACAAAATTGAATCCAGAATAGAAAAATCTTTACTTCCAGAGTGGGGGATGGGCAACTTATCACTTGAAGTATTTTGAATCTGTTGATCGCTTCCTTCTGCTGGAAGTAGATCATCTAAAGTCCGTCCCTTCGCGTGCTTGGTCCTAAAATGTCTGCGACATGAATGCTTACTAGAGTAGACTTTAGTACAACCGGGAAATTCACATCTCTCTTTTTCGGTTTGAATTGCAGGCTTTTGAGAAATAAACTTCAAGCGATCTTTCCAACTTTTATTAGGACGTCCTTGTAGTATTTTTAATATTGATCTTTTTTCAAGTTCATTAGTGTTGTGATACTGACTCCCAGCTCCATTGCTATTTCCGTTACTGTTATCGTAAAAAGTTTTAAAGTTTCTAATAGTCGTGCTCGTGTTACAATCGAGGTTGACTCTTATCTCGTTTTTGCTTGCTGCCATATTGGTATTAGAAAGTAGCAAAGTAAAATTACCCTGAAGGTCACCTTCTCTCTGAAAGGGCCCAGAACTTAATAAAAGATTTTTTTCGCCCTTAAAACCGTCTTTAAAGCTCAAGTTGGGGAGAGGCTTTCCAGATTGACGGCCAGCATCATTCTCGTTTGAATAAAAACTTACTTTTGCTTCTTTCATTTGCTGCAAATACTAAAGTATTTTAAAAGGGTTAAGTTTACTAAAAAGATATTAAAAAAGCACTGCAAAGAAAGCAGGTTTATATGCAAGCACGGCCTCTGGTAACGCTGCTAGGTTCACTTTAAAGGCCCACGTAAAGCGGTAAAGCGAACGGGCAGAGTAGGCGAAAAGGTAAGGAAATCTGTATCGCACTTTTGTATATTTATACAACTCACTAACATTTGTTGTATAGGATAAGATAGAACGCTCCCGGCTGCTTAAACGCTGAATATTTGAATTAACTTACCACTAACATTTTTAATTGGCTAGAGAAATGTAAACAAATGCGCTTCTGAGTAGAAATAGATAGATAGGCCGCTGACTATTAGCCTCATATTACAGTTAGAGTACAAGTACATGCTCAAAGATCACAATTATACAAAGCACATCCCATTAATTAAACAAAGTTTCATATTAGGTGACATTGAGACAAAAACAAAAATTTTACACCGTTTCTGATACAAAAAAACTCAACTTTTTTTTTGCGGTTACGATAAAGCTTCACCGCCAATAAGTTATATAAAGCGTTCATTATAGATGTTTCTTAAATCAAATATGCGCTTATCTACAAAAATATTCCCCAGATTTAATAATCTTTAGAAAACCGGGTTAAAAAAACCTCCTACATTAAAAATTAAAAATCCTAAAAACTTAAAAAACCTGTCAAGCTACTATTTTTAAACTTTTTAAATTGTTAGTACATTGTTTTCACTCTACGATTTGCATGTTTAAAAGACTAACCGATCTTATCCCTTTAGCAAAGGAACCACTAGGCGTACACATAAAAGCTATAAACTGTTAAAGTCCAACAACCTTTTGAAAATAGGGGTAATAGATATTATTTCTGTTATGCGCAGTTAGGCTAAGCTAAAAGTTATTGTTTCAAAGTTAAATCAACCTGAAAAAATTTTTATACATGCAAGTGCGTTCAAAGAATTATAAAGTGAAGCTCTAATGAAATCAGTATAAACAATTTACTTTGTAGAAATGCGGATTTGGTCTGAGGATTAGAACAATCAAATGATGAACGCAAACATTTTTCAGGTTAAAAAACGGAGTGGAGTTCAAAGTTTTACTAGAGTTAATATATATATGTACCTACTTATTATACCAATTTTACTAATTAGACAACGCCCTTACTAATTAATTTTTTCAATTTAACAGCCGAGAGATGAAAACTTATTGGTCTTAATGCACGTTACACTTTCTGCTTTCCCTCTTTGTTGTAAAACACTATTACTGAGATGAATAAATTTGTAACTTGGACAGTCTTTAATACAAAGAAGGAAGTAAGGTAAAAGTGAGACACAAAAATCTGATAGTAAACTTTTTTACTATATTTGAATATAATATGTACATGGCGCCACACATATTTAGAAGACAAATCTTTTGGGCTCTAAGCCTCCAATTAGGTCTTATCCAGTAGAGTTACGCATCCATGTGATGCGAGTCAAAATGCGACCAGAACTAACAATGGTCCCATAACAAAAGTTGTTGGGAGTAAACTTTTAACTACTAGTCAGAAACAATATACTAGCTTTCAAGCAAGAGCCAATACTGCATAACGGTGGAACATTAAAATTAGTACGTTTACAACCTAAAAAACATTAAAATATATAACACATAATAAGTTTCTTATTGAAAATAAATTTACTGCGGTAAATTTTATTTTTTACAAATAGATATATAACAGAGTGGGATGCTAAAAGTTAAATTTTCTTTTTTGAGATAAAATATATAAAACCAAATTATAGTACACTAAAAAAGATAAATCATGTTTATAAAACAGAAATTTTAATAGGTTAACATTTACTATTGTTGCAGCTCAATTGATTTGTGAAAGAATATTGAATCTTAAACTAAAATCCAGTGTTCCGTTAAAGATTGCACCGAACTTAAGCGTTGTTTGGCTATTGGGGACCTCTTAATAGGGCAGGAGATACTCAGTTTACCCTTTTTGACTCACCAATTAGGACGTTCATTAAAATAAAGAAATTTTCGTGAAAGCAGTAAAAGGTATGCTGAGGAAACAAATGCTATTTTCTATGTTGCGGATTTAATTAAGGTCTTCAAGCTGTGCTTTCTCTCTTCTTGGTTCTTTCTATTTTTTTACTAGCACAAAAGCAATGATTTCTTTTGAGCTCCACCACTGTTAAAAAGTTAAGAACCCTTAGCCAATATTTTTTAGACTTTTTGGGTTAAGGGATTAAAGAGTCCAACTTAGATTTTGAATTAACTTACCTTATTATTCATAATGCAGCATAGGAAGTTAAAGCATTGTAAGCAGTAATTAGGTATTTTACACTATGATTACAATTTTTAGTAAAACTGATTTTATGTGATGTATCTATGACATATTTTAGAAAAGTAGCGTTAGCAAATTTTTAAGTAGATGTATTGCTACATAATATCATCAACTTATTTTCAAACAGTCATGGACCATGATAAAAATTAGTTAAGACTAATTAAAGTAATCTAACATTGCGTTTGTTAACTTTTTAAAGCGTTTTACAGAAACTTACGTGATTAACAACTTATCATTACATAGTTTGTGCAAAAAGAATGTATCACGAAGGTAACCTAATAACTTTAATACTGGTTTCAAACAGATATATATAATAAAACTTTATAAGTGTAAGATTAAATCTTAATAATTAATATTTTCTTCTACAACTGCTAGTGTGCGGAGTATTTTAAAAAAAAATTCTAAATGGTTAATTTAAATTCAGCGTTAGTGATAAAAACCTATCTGTAGGTTGTAAATAATTTTACAGGTTTAAAATATCGCTGTTCAAATTTCTTAATTTTTTTAGCCAATGAACTTGTAAAAAAATTTTATAGCAAGACTCATCAATTTTTTGTTTATGTAATTGAGGGCACAACCCTAATTAAACATTTGACCTTTAACGGGCAAAACTCAGGGGACTAAAATAGATTTGTTTTACGTTAACGGGTAACTAAATTTACCACGTTTTTATATTTTGTTGTTCCTGCCTAATCCTTAAGAACATGGTACTCAAATTTACCAGAGATTGTTTCAGAGAACGAGCCTGTCGTTTAGGGTAATTTTCATAGACCTGCTCTTGCAAATTGAACCTGGGAGACAAGTAATAAACATACAGCAACCTATAAGGGGTAAAGAGATGTCGTGAGCATCGCGCTATTTCCTTTTTTCGTCGTCGTTGTTGATGTCAGAGTTTGCTATGCGGTGAGTGTTGTGCCACTCAGGCGACTCGAGAGCAATTAAATAAAATATACAGCTCTTCTTAATTTTAACTAACTCTATATTATATTTCTTTGTAATATAATTTAACATATTACCCTCATTTTGTTTATAATATATTAGTTCCTGAAATTGTCTAGTCTGTAAAATCAAAAAAAGTCAAAAAAAGTCAAAGGTATCATATAATAGAGTATTAAAGGCTTTTAACTTTTATAAAGAAGCCTTTCGTAAATAAAAATTAAACCCACAAACTAAAATTTTATTTACTTTCAGTTTTTTTTTTATATTCTAAAGGCTGTCGTATGACCTGTGGATCTCATTTTCCTGCGAGGTATTTTCAAATTCTCTATTAAGAAAAATGTTATTAGCAAATAATAAGGAAGTTTAAATTAGTTGTCTTATTTGAACTTCTATCTGTGTTGTAATTTTTTTCCGAGCCGAATAATAAAAAAATTAATTTGCTTTTAAGAAGCAAAGTTTAATAATTAACTAAGTTACAAACCTGTTCATTTATCATTCCAGAGACCAATAGCTTAGTACGTTCTAATGAAGTAATATTTTAAAAAATTTATCTTATCAAAAAGCTTTAGCAGGCTAACAAGGTGATACATTTGACCTCAAAGTTTACAGAGTGGCATAAATTTTTATTAACTTCTTTAAAATCAAAAAAATGTCATTAAAAATGCACAATTATACATTCAAATATATTTAAAAATAAGTAAAATTAAGTTGATGAGAATGCTTAAAAAAACATTTCACCACAAGCAGTAAAGAATATATTGGGGTCACCTGCGCTCCTTTCAAGCTGTTAACAGCTTTGTGACCAAGCACAAGGCACCAACATACCGGGATCGAGAGTTGTTGTCGTAGCAGCGGTTAGGAGAGTTGATGCGTATACTCAAGGTCGGGGGTTCGATTCCCACCGACGTGACACTCTTCTTCGGAGTAACCTTACCATGTCACAAGGACAAGCTAAATGCTATATTCATTAAGATATTTTTAGCTGAGTTTTCAAATGAAACGGCGAAAATCTTCACAGCATGGAAATTCAAGTGACGTGAAGCTATAGTGTTTGCACATGAATTAAGTGGCGTCAAAAGTCAAGGCAAGCCATCCAGGCGCTATATTCTCTATTGTGTAACTAAAGGTCATTATTTCTCGCGCCTTAAGCGAAGGTTAATCATGATATACGTAATTTCTGTTTGGACTTAAGACCCATGACTTTAGCGAGTGCGCTAAAGCAAATTGCAGCGCTTTCTGGCAAACGCACTTCTTTTTTTTAGCAATGATACTCTACATCGCGAACTACAGGGCTGAGAAGCTGAATGCACTATGAAAAAAAGCCATGTCGTTTCTCTTTACTAAGGGATAGCTGGACACGCTAATCATCGTTAACTGGAGGAGAGCAAGAACGCTTACGAGGAAGAGGCGCACAACACTACCGCACTCGTGACGCACTCTTTGTATGATACTCGGTACTATACTCTTCTATTCTAAGCCCTTTGCCCTCGTGATTAGCCCGCTTAATTATTTTTTACATTACTCACATATATATATGGACTTGATCAGCTATGGGGGAAAGCTAGGGTTTCGTTTATTCCCTTTTTGGTCGGATCTCGCCCCTTGGCCTGTTCTTCTCCTTGTTCTTGTTCTTAATTTTATTCTTATTCTTCAACTAGTTTTTGTGGTTACTTGGTCTTGGTCTTTTTTTAGTTCAGATACTTTTGTTTCTGTTCTATGCTGTCATGAAAAATAATTTTACTAATTATTTACACTTAACCCTGAGTGCACAACGCCCTTCCGTCTTCAATGAAATAATTTCCTTTAGGGTCGTTACACTTTGTGTGATAGTTGAATGCTAATTGAGAGTCCTCTTCAGACGCGAAGGACCTAGATAATGTGCTTAAACATGTGTTATGGCTCGAGTGCTCAAAGTTGTTAACTAGTTCGAGCACCAAAAACTGCAATTCGTTAACAAATTTTATATTAAAATATAGATTATACTTCTTGAATTGAGACGTTATAACAGAAAATTTATTAAAAAAAGTGTTTCTTAAAGCAAAAATAGTAAGTGTATATCTAAATGCATAAAAGAAGATAATTATCTTATTAGTCACTGACATAAAGACCACATGAAGCAATAGAAAATGAAAAATTACCATTACCGAAAGTCATATCATGTTTAAAGGAAATAGAAAAAGTATTAAAAAGTGCTTTAGGGAAAGTGGTATATACCCAAATACTGATCAGAAATTAATTTTTTTTTGATAATATTGAAACAAAAGTCACAAGTGTGGTAACAGCAACCAAAAATTGACATATTACGTAAGCCGGATCCTGTGAAAAGAGAAAAAAAAGACTTAAACATCATCTCAGGTTCTAGTTCTGTATAGCTTTTTAACGCTCAAGAGCGAATCTCGTTAAGAATTTCTTCAACAAACAGCGGGGGCTCAGTAATGTGTGAAATGAGAACTTATACTGGCCTATTTTATCGAGGTTTAAAGTAGGAGATCCGAATTCATGTAAATAAAGCTTGCTACCTTTTTTAAGAAAAATTGATAGGTTACGAAATTTGCAAACTTAGATATTTTATATTCTAGTAGCTATATGTTGTAATGTAGGGGTTGGCCCAATCGAAAACACACTAGCTAGTGAGCAAAAGGTTGTGGCAAGTACATCGTCTGCCCTTTTTTACTTCTTTTTCTGTTTGTTCATTTGAGATGGTGCGTGTTGTGCTGCTCAAACATCTTAAAAGTTATCAAATTATAGATTTTACATGCTTTAAGTTACGAGAACTATGTATTATAGAGAAACAAAGATATATAATATAGGTTTGTCGTAACACAAAAACTATATGATAACCTATTTGAAAACCGCTGAGGTGTTCAGGATCACAACACGCACCACTTGAAATAAACAAAAAAAGGTTTTTTTTATTTATTTATAACAACGGCTTGCCAAAGGAGTGATTTATAATCAATTACTGCCTAATCTCCTCTATTAATCGAGGATGCGGAAGCCACAACTTCCCTAACGAATCATTGCGCCATCACTGAGCTTTTAATTTCTTCCTAACTCGAGTGTTGATTTTGTTGTAGAAAAAAAAGTTTTCTTACCGCCTGGAAAACAAGAGTTCATATATCTTGCCCTTAACTTTCGCCTTCTCTTAATCAACTATCTGATATGGTCTGGTAGGTCATTGCTGGTTTTTGCGTTCTTAAATAAAGTGGTCTACTATAGGCCTCTTTATAGCTCCCATTTGCACAACAACCACGTCTAAAGCAAAGGCTTTCCCAACGGTGGGCGTCATGGCATCTATTCTTTTGTGTAGCGATCCCGAAATGTTGGCCAACTAGTTACCTTAATCCAAGTACTCGAGGCCGACTTTTCTCCTATCTCTATGAGGATGGGGTTATGCTCAGAAGAGAGTTCAAATAGTGTATTGACGGTGACAAGTACGTAGATATTTTGTGTTACCTTAATATATAAAATGTCGCAAGCCCCTTATACTGGGCGATGGGTTGGGTTTTTTGGGCCAATAACAATTTAAACCTTTTCCGTGCTATTTCGGCAAACCTCTTTCCCTTGGCGTTCACCCGCCTGCTTTACCACAAAGGGCTGTTACAGTTTAAATCTCCAGTTATTAAAATACTGGGGGAATCCGCAAAAATCTTATTATCTACATCAGTTTTATGCATAACCATATCAGGTGTTTTATAAGCGGTAATTACATCGAAGTTCCCGTTGTAACAGAGCTCTGTATCCACCTCCGAAAATTTCTAAACCTTACCAAGCCGAAAAAATAGAGCTCTTGGTGAGTAACGTTTCTTTAAAATTAGGACCGTTGCGCCTCCACCTCCAGAAACTCCCCTGTCGCACGAGTAAATAGAATAGTTATGTACTTTAAATAAATTCCTTTATGTGTTTCAGAGATGAGAATTTTTTTTTGGTTCATTCGGGTAGTAAGTTTGCTTCTTTTATCGAACTCCCCATGGAAAATTGAAGGTGCACATCCCCCTCCCTTTTATAACACTAATTGGCATGCCTCTAAGTGGTCAACCCCTCACAGCAGTACATACACAGTTTAAAAAAGAATACCTCTTAGCTGTCAGGAAACTATGGCGAACTATATAACCAAACTAAGCCTCAATCAAAAAAAAAATTTTTTTTTTTAAGTCTATTCATGTTATTGACTTAATTCTCTAACAACTTTAGCAAAATCCATTGCTTATTTAATTCTTGAGTTATATAAAATGTAAAAGTGTATTAATACTACTTGTGTTATTAACTGAACTGTTTATACTATAATATACTCTTACTTAAACACTGCGTACTTGTAATGTTTAAATAAGTTTACATACGCACTTTCTTTTAGCGCAGGCAAGCTTCTTTTATATGTCTTAATTTTAAAAATGTTTTATTAGTGCGCCTCGTGGTCAAAATAATTCCAACAAACGACACAACCTTTCGATTTTATGCACTACGCCTAATCTCTGAACAAGGCAATTACTGTAAAACGATTTACTGGAAGTCTACTCAAAATTTAATAGCGTCGTAGTTTAGTGAATGGTGAACTCTCAGGTAATTAATTTATTTATTTTACAAAGTCAGCCAATAAAATTTTGATTATATTTAAAGTTTTTACGGTGTCGCAAAATTTGAAAATGCCTTATATGCTTGGGAACTTTTTGCATTTCTTGGAGTGTTGTCGTCCCTTTTTTTATGATACTATTGAGACCATTATGGAACTTAATACCAGAAGTATTTCGGCGTAAACTAAAGTCTATTTGGCTAGCATTTCTTCTTTCTTACAAACGACTTACAATATTCTTTTTCGGTAATGCTTACAAACCATGTTCTTCTGGTACTTTCATGTTATTAACTACTAAAGTGGCTATTAAATAAATGAAAACTTATTTCACTAATTATTTAATTTTTTTTACGTAATTTTTAAGAGTTGGTCTTTTGAAAATACTTCTGCTTTACGTAAATTGGAGTTAAATACTTTATTGGCGGAACAACACAACTTAGGCACTCTTTTGAAGCCTATAAATAAGGATGAACTTGAGCTGCACCTGATTACTGCAAAAGGTTTTTTATTTTATTCATACTTGTATATAACTTAAGGTTAGAAATATATTTTCGAGTTAAGAACTCTATACTAAATTGGTCATAGTAAAGTTTGGTTCTTAATTTTGCGGACCTTGTAAAAAAACATCTACGACCTTCGAGACTCTCGGTATATATGTGAATACAGATTGCAATATTAAACTTAATAACATGATCGTAAATTTTGTTTGAACCTTCGCTTATAAGGAAATCGTTTTGTTTGTAGAAGTTGATTTGTCAGGGGACTCTTCTTCCGTTCCATTTCAGGGCGTCTCTGTAGTTCCCGAATTCCGTCTCTTTGATGTTATCTTTTTATAGGACAATTGATTTTAAGCCCATTTTTATTTATCCTCGTCTTTCTTTATAGTGGACTTGTTTAATATCTAGCCAACTCACCCTCTAGCTAGCAGGATTCTCTTTAATTTTATATAGATTTTTTTATTTGAAGGCTATTAGAATTGGTCTTACATACTTTAAATTTTTTTTAGATATAAAACGGTCAATAGGGATTAATAAAGAATTTTAGAAAGTTCTCGTCTAACTCGTTTAGTGTACTATTAAAGGCTAAAGGCTTTATGGCACTATTGAAGAACAATATTTATGATTATAAATTTCTTATTTCTTATTAACTAAATTTTCTTTTGGATATAATAATTTTCGTTCTTTTTTATTTGGTTTAAGTTGAGTCGCCTACAATAATTTTTCATAATTTTTTTTTATAAAGCCTTTTAAAGGACTGAAGGCACTTGAAATTTTTACTGGAAGTGATTCTGAAAAGTTTCAGCTATTTATTGAAAAGTGTCACATCGGATTGCTAGATTGACTTAAATTAATAAATCTTTGTAAATTATAACGAATACTTAAATAAAAGCAATTATGATACAATATTGCCCTTTTCGTTACTTATGTAGAAAAAAATTTATATTATATAATGTAATCAGACATAGCTTTTAAAATTTAACTAAAGCAGGTATGGTGAAGCTTAAAGTGTTCATAAATTTAGTCGGCACTGTTACAAAAAAATTTACTGAGAATTTTGTAGGGCTACTTAATCTGGCATTCGAGTTCTGCGCAACTTCAAGTACACTAACTTTTTATTGGTTGTACTAATACTCAACTGCCGGACACACAATTGTTATTGGCTCTTTAAGTCGGAGTCATGGCAGGCAATTCACTTTTCTTAAAAAAAATTTGAAGGAACTTTTTAACAAATTAACTTTTATTAATATTTAAGTAAATTTCCATATAATATAATTAGCTCTTGTGTTTTATAATTTAATATACAGCTACTACATATTTGAAATTAAAAAATATAGATTAGATTAAGATGTGCTTAACATTTAAAAGAGAAACCCGGAAACTTAAAGTACACTCCAGCTTCTCCCAGTCACGAAGTAGAACAAAATTTTTTGATTAAATTTTTAGACATCTATAATAATTAGTTTATTCGAAAACTTTTCTTTAAGGCTCTTAACTTTTAACTATTTTTTTGTGAACCATTAAATAATTATACGACCATTAAAATCGTTAATTATTACTTCAGTTCATTTTTCCGAAATTCACTAACGCCAAGTAAATATTATAACGGACTTGTTAAAGCATTCGCTATTTTTAATGATGCATGCATGACAAGCTCATGTAATTGGTTAATGCATTTCCTTGCTTCTATATATGACTAACTTCGGCCAATTATCCTAATTAGTACCAAAATACCGATTGAAGTAGAGAAAAAGAGTATGACTTTATTGATACAATACTTTAGTCAACCATACAGCAATACATTTAGTGAATTCATTACTTTCAAAGATAGCAGGGGTGAAGCATTACTACAGGCACACCCATATAACTGCGGAGCTGTAAAAATTATATATTACTTATAATTTTTAACCAATCGTATGTCTTCCTCACGAAATACAGTGAAAAAAAGGAGATCAACCTCTTGAACAGCGGCAAACAAAAAAGGCAGCACGAAAGAATTGTCGTTGGCGGTCGTTTCTTTAAGGGAATGGAAATACTGAAGCTTCTTCATAATGCATCGGAACGACTTCTTAGCGTAGTATTGCGGAATAAATAAGCATGTGAAAGAGAGCCCGGGATATCCAGTCGCCAAGCCCTCAGAGGCAGATGCAAGGTCGGCTGCCCAGGTGTTAAGATCAAGCGCCTCCGCATAGGCCAGCAGTAAGACTGCGTGTTGAAAGCCTTCCATGTGCTGCCTCATTTCATCCAACACGTGGCCATGGCGGACAGCTGGTGGGTGTAGGGAGCTACTGCTTACAAAATTTCCTTAGCGTTTATTAATATTAGCACTACCTGAACTTCCCGCGCAGTCGACAAAGTGGATGTACTTCTGCACATAAAAATTCTTTTTGTACGAATTGTAGCGGCTTTTCTTTTTTCCGTGGCGCACTAAAAACTCATAGGGGGCGCCAGAAGAGAAGACCCGGTCGTGCGCTACTTCGCTCATTAGCTGAGAAGACCGAGCCGACCTCGGATCGATATCTTTAGAAACCAATGAAATTGGGCGGTTGAAATTAGAGCCCAGGAAATTAGAAGATAATAAAAAAAGGGCACTAACACGTGAAGTCGCTAATAAAACGATGGAAAAAGTGGGCCTCTCGCTTTTTATCTCGTTTGTGGTAGTAACTCTTGTTAAATACTGTCATTATTTAAATGTAAAAATTTGAAAAGGAAGGAAAAGTACTGAATTAGAGGAAGACGAGCTCCAGCACAATGAAAAAAATTTTGGGCCTTTTCATTAATAATAAGGAATAATAACATTACCATGAAGGTTAACAAATAAGCATTAACTTTTAACAGAACATTTTTTATTTTTCTCCATAAGGGAGTCGGTGGAGCGGAGAATCTTGCTGTCCCGTTGGGTCAGAAGCGAAGAAAGCGTAAAGCTGGTAACTACGTGGTCGGTGGGGCGATAAAGATGGAGAAGGTCCCAAGGGATGCACAGCAACACGTGGCTTGCAATAATAACCAGCGGCTTGTAAGGATAGAGTGACCCACCAATCCACTAGCACATATTAAAAAAAAATACGCTCAAGTCAGAGATGTCCGGCAGATATGGCGGCGCAGCTAGTAAGTCTTGCTTCTTGAGAGAATGTGAAAGGATACTGGAGAAGAAGGAGCCGAGATGCGAGCCGCTGTAGGATCCCGATTTAGAACGAAGGTGCGACTAGAGGAACCTTCAGAACTGAAAGAGGCGATACGAATAAGGAAAGATGAACAAACTCGGTTGGCGGGCGGCGCTTTGCTAGGGGCAAGCGGGCCAGGAAAACAATTAATAATCTCAGAAAACACGAATCGGAGTTCGTCGAGGTTGGTATGACTATCCTTCGGGGGCTCATTATTATTAATACTACAATGATTATAATTATTATTATCATCTTTATTATTATAAATATTTTCATTATTATTTTTGTAAATATTATAATCATCATTATTATTAAAGTCGCTGCTGCTTTCATTGGTCCTGCAAGCTTGAAATTGAACAGATATCAAGTCTTTTTTCTTCTTGCTCACATGCCCTGCAGCCCCCAATAAAATGAGTCTAACTGCTGTTTGGCCAGAAAACTTGTTATATAAAACCTCCAACCAAAAGACTTTCAAAAACTCTCTCCGCGCCAGCAGTGAAGTAATGCGGTCGGTACCGACCAGTAGCCAAATGCCACGAAGCACATGATTGGTCAAGCTCTTCTGAGCGAGTTGAATCTTCGGTGCCTGTAGTTTGACGGACTTTCAAGTTGGTGTTTTTTTTTGATTGGGCGTCAAGCGATGTGAGCCGCATGGGGAGTGGTTCGATCTGCCGACCAATAATAATGATTTTCATATTAAAAAAATTAATGACAAGCATATTCACTATAAATATAATAAGATAAGAATAATAAGCCACTAGAGTCGTGTTTAAAGCTGCCAGCTTTCCGTAAACAGCCGCCACAGGGAGGTTTCCATCCTCTACTATTTTGTAAATTTCTCCGCCTTCGGAAATGGTCCAATACTTTAGCTCTTGTTCGGACCGCAAGCACTCCTAATGTATTAGAGCAGTCCGTGCGGCAATGAGTCACGTGTTCCGAGTGCGCAAAAATAAGGGGCTAACGCAAATCCAATGACCGAAAGCGAGATCCGTAGAGGCAAGATGGCACCCATTAGTGGACTTTCCGCCAAAAGCACTTTTCAGTGCTTCTGTGAGCTTTTCAGCAAAAACTTTTCTTTTTATACACAAAAAATTATGACTCGAAAGAGAAGTGACTTACGTCATTAAAAGTGCTGGAAGGAGAGATCTTTAGAAGGCAGGAAGAGTCTGATTGATGGCCATTTATTAACTTAACGAACATGTTGATCCCCGCTAATAAGTATCATATGAAAAATAAAGCAGTAAATATACTTCAAATGCGTACGGGCAGCGCCTTTCCTAATTTCAAGCAAAGCTCTTCCTCCCACGCGAACAGCACGCTTCATGGTGGTGCGCGGGGAATAGAGCAGCACATATTCCTCAATTCTAAGGAGGTAACATACTCTCTTCAAGGACGGGAGTTCGTTAGTCATTTCCTTATATGTCTTTGCTCTCATTGGCGAAAGTAAAAGAGTTTCCTAAAAAAAAATTAATGTCTTTTAGCATATTAACTTGGATAAAATATGATTCGGCAGTAACACAATACCTCGGATGGTGATTGGACCTTTTCATTAACAAAAAAGGAGTTTACGTTACGATTTTGTGCGCGTAAGGAACTCATTGAAAGACTAACCAGGAATAAATTAATGATGCATTAAAAAAAGCCAAGAATATTGCACATGGCCTCTCTGAGAACGTGTGTGTTTCTATCCTTCAAAGTTAGTAAATCCAAACTACCTGATACAAATAAGTAAGAAGCAGCCCATTACCTTTTATTACATACACTTGTATAATAAGTATAAAGCCTGTGTAAGAGCTTTCTAGTGATCGATCAACGAACAAAAGCAATGCAAAGAAAAAAAATTGCTCACGGCGGCTATACCCTGCCGGAACTGCTTCAAGTTCGCGCTCATTCGATAGAGACTGTTGCATACAACTTTTTCAGTGAATGCTACTTGTTGAGAATAGTAGTCGATGGTGGATATTTTAGCAAAGTGCCTATTGGCTACATCCTCGCTATACAATTTTTTTAAAGAAAATAGTAAGCGAGGTTTTTTATTAGGAAAACCTCGTAAATTCTGAAAAAGTATTTAATAGATGTTGTTCTTCTAACGGAAAAGTCTATTACAAAAATTTGATATATATATTAATAGAAAGTAAAACGTCGGGAAAAGAAAAAATATTATAAAAAAGACTAAATAAAAATCCAAATTTTAACGAGTTTATAATTATATAATAGTGAAGTTGCAATTTAAGAAAATACTAGAATATATGCATATATTTTCTAAAAATATAATGAGTTGCATATGAAAAGTAAACTTCAAAAAAAGAATTATAACCAGAACTTATATAATATATAGTAATAATAAAAATAGAAAAAACTAATAAAAAATAAATTTTTAAGAAAAATAATAAATTATAAAAAAAAGATATGCATTTATTTTATTAAAAATAAACTTAAGAAAATGAAAGTTTTATTGAGTTCAGTTTATAAAAATATAGTAATGTAGTAAACATTAAGAATGCTTTAATATTATGCTACGATGTTATTAAAGAAAAAAACATTATCCTCGATTTCTATTGTTCCATTAAACTTCAAAATAATACTTTTAAACCAGATGTTCTGATTGGATGGAAGACACTGGAAGGATCACAGCGATGAACCAGGCCGCTTAGCGATTGGACGCGCAAATATAAGTCCAATAAGTACAAATTCTTATTGATAGTTTCAGAATCGCAACAGAATAAATAACGAACCAATCGTTTAGAGATTTTAAAAAGCTAAATAAAATAATGAATTCAAAATAATATTGAGTTACACAACTTTTATAATTATAAATTATTATTATTATGAGCACCTTTTTCAAAAAGTTTACCGAGTGCGAGTATAAAGAAAAAATAAGACCATCTCCGGTGCCAAAAAGATCCATATACAAAAAACTAGCGCCAAATAAAGTAATAGGATACAATTTATTTAATAAAAAAGATAAAATATAGTATTTAAATAATAAAGAAAAAAAATATTTATATAATTTAAAGATGCCAATAATTATTGATATAGTTATATAATTCTTGTTTATAACGTACAAAACTAAAAATAAAAAACAGATTAAATAAAAAATATTAATAACGTATAATTAAGAATGGAAACATTTATATAAATAAAAAGTAAATACACCTATAATTAATAATATATTCATAAATAACATGTAAAAGAAAACGTAATAAAAATTATCAAAAAATAAATAAACCGAGCCGAGTCGAAAAATTGGCGAGACAAACTTTCATCGCCCAGTAAAAGCCTAAACATATAAAAAAGGGGTCATTGGCAAATATTATCCAATAAAAATATCATAATGTAATGAATATACGCAAAAGAATTGGTGATAATAAAGCAGCAAAATCTAAATACATAATAAAGGTGATGTTTAAGCGTGATTTTATTTATAGTAATAATTAGTAAAAGCAAAAAAAAATAATGTGCTAATGAATATACTTTTATAACATTAATAAATAAAAGTAAAGATATATCTTCATAAAGAATGAAACCAGTAAAAGTTATTATAATAATAAAGTAAAAGAACAAAAAATTGAAAAAATTATTATTCAATAGCAGGACGAAACTAAATAACTTTTAAAAGCTTTAAACAATATAAAGCATTAAAAAAATACACTAAAATAAAGAAATTATGCGAATATCCCGATTAGTTCATATTATAACGAAAACTTCTTATTGGGGAGCTTTCGATCATTTTTAAATTTTTTTACTATTTTTTATTATTTGTTATTATAACAGAGGTTCGATACATAGTGAAATACAATAAAAAACCTGACTTCCGCCAAATTAAGAAAGCAATGTATCAAAAAAAATACAGAGACATTGTTAGTCGCGAACCCCAACGCTTTCTGCGCGCAAAACTCTATCTGTTATAGAAGCACAATAATAATAATAAAGAATACTATAGAAAAATACAATCACATTAAAGTTAACAACGAAAAGTTTGCTATTTATCGTGATTTATAAAAATAAGAACAACTTACGTAGAAAACTGTAATAAAAAGTAAACTTTTTTAAATTATATTAATAAGTTGAATGCTCTATATTTTTTGGTTTGTAAAATAGTAACAAATAAGTGCGTCATTGTTTTTTTATCACTAAATAAATATTTTATCAAAATAAAAACTTGAAATAGAATAAAATAAAATAAAAGTATTTAAAAAAATAATGCATAACTTTTTTTTGTAGTTTATAATGATATTTAGATATAAAATTACTACAGGAGTATAAAAAATAATAAAAAGTTACTTTGAATATGTTAAAGAAGAGCAACTACATTTTTATAATTAAATACAATATAGTTTAGGAATTTTTTAATATAACTATAAGAATAACAGAAAATAAACAAAAAGTAGTTTTTGTATTATGGTGATATTTTTATAAATTTAACGTTTATAAAATTCATTAAGACATATGATTGGTTAATATTTATATATTTAAACCAATAGTAAACATTAAAAAAGCGATGTAAAAAAAAACTTGTTCCAAAATTTCAGAAGTAACAAAGTCCTCTTTTGGATAGCATGAAAGACACACTGGAGCAAAGCACTGATCCTAGCATAAACAAATAGCAATGGTAATAGAAGTAATAGCAGTAATAACTATATAATATTAATGATAAATAGTTATAATAATAACTACAGTGATTATATCACTACTCGTACGAATTATGGTCATAAAAAATAATAAACGAACCAGAAGAAGCAATGCGATATTGTGAAAGACTATTGAAACTTTGTAGTCATCACCGACAGCTCTAAAGCAAGACTGCGCATTTTTATATAAAGCGACGCAGCGGAGTGAAAGCTGTAGTAAAAAATAGATATAAACTTCAAGAAATTTAGAAAAATAATGAAAAAAAAGTGAGGGAGTATGTTTTACTAAAACTGCTTAAGACTTTTTATTAAAATATAAATTTATAAAATTTATAATAATAATGAAAAAGAAATGTTAATAGAATAAACATATATAATAAATTATTTCATTTATTCATTACTACATCATCCTAGTAATTAAAAAATAAGGGTAAGGGAATTATAAAATAATAATAAAAAAATTATTAGAATAAAAATATATGTTTATATATTCATTATTTACTACACTATCATATCTTTCTTTTAATAAAAAAATGCTCATACTTTTGAATGAAATACAACTAAAGTAGTTTAATAAAATAAAATGTAAATTTAAGTTATTATTGAAACAATGAAAAAAACTTTTTAATAGCGTAAACGTATATTAAAAGTTTCTTTATTATTCATAAATACTACATTACTATATTTTATTTAAAAATTAAAATTTTCGATGATATCATTTATTATTGATTATTATTAATAGCGAAAAAAAAATTATATACATAAAAAGCAAAAAATGAATAAATTTTAGAAAAATAAATAAATGTATTGATAAGTAAATAAGAGTTGATATATATAGAAAAAATACAAAATAAAAAGTAAATACGTTTATAAAAAAAAAGTTAAAAAATAATAATTATACTAAACCTCCGAAAAACTTTTTATTTTACATTCTTCTTTTCCTTCACGTATCACTAAAGGCATAACGCAGCGAGAATTTGTTTGGAGCAGCGCATGAAGAACTTTCCCCTTAACAAAATAAGTAAACAGCGCGTTAATAATAATATACATGTTTTATACTTAAACATGTAAAAGAGTTTCACTCGGTTATAAAAAACCACGTGACTATTGCATGACCCGACTACGGAACAGAGGGGTCGCTTTAGGTATGAGTCGACTCGGCCGAGATAAACGGTCGATAATTTTGATATAAAAATTATTAAAAAACTTTTTTATTTTTTAATTAGTTATTTTAAAGTTATTAAAAGTTTGTTTTTACAAAGATATTCCATATTTTGATTAATTTTATAAAATTATATTAGGAAAAAATTTTGAAAAAAAAACAAAAATTATTTTGATGTTAAAAAAATCTCTAAATTTTTCTAATTTTTCAAAATAAAAAATAAAAAGTAAAACATTATGAATATAAAAAATATAAAATTTGATATAAAAAAGGATTAAATATTTCAATATTTTCATTGGTACTACTAAAGTTTTCTTATTATAATTAAAAAATACTTTTTTATAAAAAACTTGTCCGCTTTGGCTTAAGTTTTCTTTACTGCAAAAAGCAAGAGCTTCATTATAAGCATCAAAAGCTTAAAGTATATAAAAAAATAAGAAACACCAATAAAATAAACAAAAAATGGGAAAAAAAATAGTTTTCATATAAGAAAGTAAATAAAAAGGATCAAAAAATTTAACGGGATAAAAAAATTATTGAGCACAACAAAAAAAGGTCTTCTGCATGAGACAATAAAAGCACTTTTGTTTATAGTGTTCGTAAACATATTAATGTCTTCATACTAATATAAATAAAAATATATTTTTTCGAATTGTTTAATTTTTTTTCAAGCTATAAAAATAGTGAACTGTAAAAAATTTGAAAAGTTTTTCAATATATATATATGCTTATAATAACAAAAACATCACTGTAACAGATCCCTAAAAAAACTTATAACCTTTTATATTATTTGTAATCTATTCTTTATTTCAATAATGATTATTATAAAAACTTCTAAAACTACTACAAATATTAACAGTTTTTGATAGAAAAGGGTAAACAGTAATAATAATAATGAAAAATATTAATAAAAAGTATTTTTTCTTTTATTATTTTATTGTTATTAAACTTTATAGTCAACTTTAATATATAAATAATGCAAAATATTTAATAAAAACTTTTCAATAAAAAAAGTTACAAAAAAATTATTGATAAGAATATTAAAGAAAACTTCATGTTTATAGGTAGAAATTAATAAAAAGAAATTTCATTTTACTATTTGAATTTATTATTAAACTTTTAATGTTTATTATTATCTGACTTCTTTAACTTTAACATAATAATGATAATAATTTTTATTTTAGTGGACACTTTCCTTATATAATCTACTATTATTATTACATTAAAGTTTCAACTTCTATTAACAACTTGTACTCGTTTTAATGAAAGTAAAAAAATTCAGACTATAATACAAAATAATAAAAGATACAAATTTTAAAACGAGACCAATATTATTATAAAAAATATCCTTTTTAAAAGAATAAATAAAAGTTACTTATTTTAATGAGTGACACTAAATTATATAATGCAGTCCAAAAGCAAAAAAAATTGTTTTTTCCTTATTATTCTACTTTTCGTTACATACTTGAAACAACAAAATTCTTTTTTACTTGTAATTATTGTTGATTACTTCTTACTTAAAAAAATTAAAGCTTGCTCTACTATAAACAATACATTATTATATAACTAAAAAATATTCATTAAAAATAAATGATATCACTACAATAGTAAAATTTAATAAGTAAAATGAATTATGATATAAGAATAATAAAATATTGGATCTATTATTAAATCACAGCAATAAATATTATGAGTGTAAATAAAGAACCAAAATTATTGTAGTTGTTATTATTATATACCTCTCAAACATTCATTGTTTTTCAAGAGCGACTTCCCACAGAGACACCAAAACTTGAACAAAAGATCACGCGAAACATTTTGTAGTTCTTCTTTAATAACAAGCTTCCGGTTGTATCTTTTTTTTTTAATAATTCAGTAATTTTTGAAGGAATTCAAAAATTGTAGTGATTAACCTCGCACACTCAAAAGTCTCATAAAAATCGTCGTCAGGCTCATCTTCCGGGGTCTGCTGAAGGCTCTTATAAGAATGCACGTGTCCACATGGCCCCCCGAGCGTCTGTTTTTTTTTTTGCTTTCATTTATAAAAAATGGTTGTTTGTGGGAAACAACGAAAACCCGTTTGTTTCGCGGAAAAAGCCCCAACACTTCGTGGGACTCCCGCAGCCAATCATGCTTGATCAAAGCCTCTGAAAGCAGCAGCAGCAGCTCGAAATGCGCTCTACAATGGGCGGGAACACTAGCCTTCAAAATACCAAATCATGTTTAATGAGCAGCCTGTCATACAGGTATATAAATAACCAGTAACAAAGCTTCAATGACACTGATGGCCCTATCATATTGGCCGCTGCTGAGAAAGATAGTAGCCAGACGAATTCGTGAATTCAGAAGCTTAGTGGAATCCGAGCTGCAGAATTGATGGGGGAATCAGTGCAAGCAATAGTGAAAGAGTTAGAGGGTGCCCCGTGGCTAGTGATGCACGTGGTGTTAAAAAATTACTTTTTTTTTTTTAAAAAAACTACACCTATAGAAAAGCTGCTTATACTCATTAAACTATTTTTTCATTAATAATAATGAAAAACCCTTCAACGGACTCTATCATTGCGGTAGCCCCGTGGATGAGCACTTCCGCTAGTGAAAAGTGGCCGTAATTCGCCATAACGCCACTCAGCTCTAACAACACATGGACAGCCTCACTTCGCTAGAATATATATAAGGAGAGAGCGCAAAATCCTGTAGAAAGAAATTGGCGCCTTTTTAGAATCTTGCATCTGTTTAACCATTTTGCTGCAATAAAAAAGAGCGCGCTGCGGGTCTTGCTGCTCTCCACACGCTACACACAAACGTTTTAATTCCACTTCGTCAACATTAGTGTGAAAAAAGTAGTCTATCTTTAACGCCTTAAAAAAAATACAAATAATACTTAAAAAATCCCCAACATAAATAGTATATTATTATAGTACCTCTTCAAGGAATACAGTGCCGAGTCGGTTTTTCGAAGGAAGCATCTTTAAACAACCATAACAACAATTGTAGGAGTAATAATAATTATGAAGCACCCGCGTAAACAATCTGAGAAGGTTACGGCCTTGAAGGGAAAGGATCTTTGCCTAAAAAAAAAATAATGAAAGCTTAAAAAATCCTCAAAACCGCCACTTACACTTTTATGAGTGGCGCGAAAGTGCGTTCCGAGATCCCAAAGACACTCGTATAGAAAAGACTCGCTCATGTTGGGGTTCTGCTCTTCGTGCGTGTAGAGCAAAGCAAGCGCAATAAGGCACTTCCGGCGAATAAGAGAGTCGGAAGGAAACTTTGTGTAAAGCTCCCTTAAAAACTTCATTAAAAAAAATAAAATAAAAAGGAAGCAAAAAAATTCTTATAATCTATTTTAAAAGAAAATTAAATTTGTTCATTGGCTTGTACAAGTCCACAGAAGAATTACACAAAGAAGAGCGTTTTTGCCGAAATGTTTTTATTGGACTCACGAAATACCTCTTCTGACTTTTTAGACGAATCGGATAAAATCTTCATGCATTCCGAAGGCAGCGAGCTTTCGCTACTGGCTGAGTCTTCTTCTGTGTTCACTCCATAAAACTCTAGAAATTTTTTTTAATGAGTTCTTTGTACAAAATTTTTTTTACTAATTTTTATTTTATACTTTTTTTAATGTTCATAATAAAAATAATAGAAAAGATAATTAAATTTTATTGACCTTTTATATAAGAACACTTTCTTATTACAGAAAATAATGAAATGTGTGAAATGTGCTGGGTCCTCTTAAAAAAACTAACCAAAAGTTAGCGGGTTGACCCCGTTTAGGAGCAGCTGAAAATCACAGAGTGTGGAGGCTAAAGCGAACTCCTGATGTTGATAGTATATAATAATAAGCAAAAAATTCATAAAGAAATGATAAATATAAATAATAATCAGTAAAATAATAAATAAACTAATAATAATAGATAACAAATAAAAACTGATAAGTAAAAAAGGTGATAATTAATAGTAATAAGTAAAAAAAATTAATAAGTAAATAATATTATTAATGAATAATAAATAAGATATAATAATTTGTAAACTAATAATAATATTTAGTAAATAAATACATAATTAAAAAGTTAATAATAATAATTAAATGAATAAAAGATAATATTAAGTAAGAAATTAATAAATAATACTAATCATTAGTATAAAAAATCATTGGTGTTAATTAATTAGTAATAATATTAAATAAGTTATAACAATAATTGGTAAAAGATAATAATTGAAGTAAATAATAATGGTAAGTATAAAAATTATAAATAATATTAAGTAGATAAATGAAAATATTAAGTAAAAAGTTAATAGTAATTAAATTATATATAAAAGAAGTAACAATAATAGTAAATACAGAAATAATAAAGAATAATAATGATAAGTAAATATAATCTCAATAAATAATAAATAACCAATAAGTAATAATTTAGGTATAACTAATACAAAATAATGAGGTAAAAAAAATAAGTATGATAATGATAAGTAAATAATAACAACTCAATTAATAAAAATATTAAGTATAATAATTATAATTACATAAATAATATATAATGCATGAATACTTTTGTAAAAACATATTGAGACAGCCACTCTGGTGCAAGAGAAGGAAGCTTCGCCACGAGGCGCTCCAGTGGCGGGTCAGAAAAAGAACGGAGGGTAGAGTCTGTTCACGAAGCAAAAGGCTCAGAGTGAGGGACAGCTTTAGTGAGAAATAGTTTTAGACCAGTAGAAAATGCTGCATACAACTTGCACAGTTTCTCAAGAACTTCATTCAAGCTGCTTATTCGGCACTTGTAAGCAATTGACTTTTGCTAAATAAATGAAGAGTTAAATATAAATAATAGTAATCACAAAAATCTTGACCTCCAGTTCCAACAAATAAACAGGAACGCTCATTAATGGAAACTCGCTTAAAACAATACTCACAAGTGCCGTATACGGATCTTCTGAAGAGCACAAATGGTTCATTACAGGCGAATTCTTCTAATAGGATAAGATAATTTATAACTAATCACAACAAAGTTTGAAATATACCTCATGATGAGAGAGTGACGCCATTTGGAGTAGGCTATGGGAAATGACGCCATCACAAGCAGCCCTACGTTTTCTTATTTATCAAGTAAAGCAAATAAATAATATTAAAAAATAACCAATAAATAGAGCACACACGTAAATTTTTATTTAATAACTAATTTAAATTAATAAAGCAAAAAAAATATATATATATTTTATTGTTAAAAAAAAATTAATTAGTAATATGAAAAGCAGATAAACAATAATTAAAATTTTTTTAATCATACATAAAATTCAATTAATCTTATGAATAAATAAGCAGAAATTGATTATAGAAAAAAACAATAATTTTTACTCTTTTAATTGGTGGAAATAAAATTCCAGTGAAGTGCGCAAAGGTAAAGGTTCTTCAAAACAGAAAAGTAATTCACAGCATTCCATGTAATAAGAACACCAATTATCAGCAGGTATTTGGGAAAGTTTTTGCAAATTGTTGAGCCTTATTCGTCGTATAAATCGTTAAAAAAGATTTTTGGGGCAAACAATAACTTAAAAATAAATGAAAGGTTGCAAGAGAATAGTATCACAAAGATTTGGTAAATATAAACAATACAAAGCTTTGAATTTTCAGTAAAAAAAAATTGTTGAAAAATTTTAACGAAATAATGCTCCAAATGACTAATAAAACTATGAATAACGACAAAAAAAATTTAAAAGAAAAGTATTTCAAAATTTACTCAAAACCAACAAAAAGTCAACCACAAAATTTTTTAATATTATAATGGATACACCGCACTATTGATAATGAAATACTCTTTGACTAAATTATCTTTTTTCTGTTGCACAGTTTCGCCTTTGAGATAGTCCTTAGCCTTCTCAATGGAAACTTCAATAATGCTTTTTAACCAATCGCATTGTCCATCTACCTGTCAGTTTATTTCGTTAAAAAAACATGGAGAAATAATAAATAGTAAAGTAGTACAGTGGTGAACTTCTGTTCAGTATTGCCAGAATTGAAAGCTACTGGTATAATCATTGGAAGTTCCAAGGAAATTCTGAAGTTTTTATTTTTAATATTATTAGCAGTATAATTTTTCAGAACTATTATGAATATTTAAAAGTCAAGAAGCAAAAAAAAGTAATGTATATTGGTAGTGTAAAAAGTTGATACACTTTTTAATAAGCATATTTTACTCTACAATTGAATCGTAAAACTCTTACTTTTTACAACTTTTAATAATTTTTTAATGAGAATTTTAATATATAAATTTTGCCAAATGACAAATAAAAAATGTTTATAAACTCCAATTAATGTTTAATAATTTATAATAAAATTTACCGCGACTCCTGCAAAAGTCTTAATGAAACTTCAGCAGAAGTTTCTACCTTCTTGAATAAATGCTTAAATGAACTGCCCGCGCGCGCAGTTTCCAGCTCGTATCCAGCGTCCCAATTTTCAAACTTTTAGTAATAAAAGTTTAAGTGTTTATATTTTAATGAAAGAATTTAAATTTTACTCGATAAAAAAAGTCTCATTTAAAACATAATATCAGAAATACTTTTTCAGTAAGAACATTGAAAAAAAAGTGTTTATAGTTTTCTATAAAAAAACACTCTCCACAAAATCTCTCACCAAAAATAATACTTTTTTCAAATTTTATTTGCTTCTCCGAACCTTATACCAATTGGTTATTATAATAAAACATCAGCGCCCATTAGCTAATGCTAAAGCAAATTTTACAAAGCCAGCATTCCCTACAACTATTCCATGTCAGCATTTTTCATGCCCCATCTTCGAGCCCAACACTTAATTTCACTTAATATATAAAGTGGTGTTGAATTTTTAAGTAATATAATTGTAGGAAGTTAATAAATTTATTATTACAGCTTTTATTTATTTAATATGAATATAGTGAAACTATTTTTTAAGATAATTAAAATTTGAAGAATTTCACTTTATTGTTACATCTTTTATAAAAAAATAAAATCTATTAAAAAAGTACAACATTCACATTAATGTCGATTATAATTGATGCCTTATAACCTTTGAAATAGCGGCAATTCATTATTAACTTAATAAAAAATTGTAGAGTGCAATTTTTAGTGACATTTTTTTTGTTATACATAAATATATCTCCTTAAAATATCCGCCTAAAATAAAAAAGAAAACTTGGGATGCTTAAGTGTAAACCAATGCAAATTTCATATAGTTAAAAGCAGTTCATGATATACAATGAATACTATATAACTAACAGAAGAGACTTGAGAAAGAGTATCTTCAGAAGTTTGTTTTTGTACAAAAGTTGACAGTTTGCTAATAGGAGTCTTCTGATTATCAAAATCAAAGTCGTCTAAAGTATAGGAAAAAATATTGAAAATTTAACGATAATATTAATAATATTAACGGTACTTGACCAGGTAACAAGCCAATAAAAATACAGTAGAAAGGGTTTGTTGTAAAAATAAACTAGTCCCTTGGCCGGATAATTAGAACCAAATTTACTTAATAGATATACTTAGATTTTTAATTGGCTCTCTTTATTCTCTTTTACAGTGCTAAACTACTTTAATAGGTAAATACTAATCAACAAGCATGACAGGTATTAAAAGCATGTGAATTAACGAAGTTGCCCATCTGCGCACGCTTATGGGCGCTAAGCCTTTACAACGATAGTCAATAAAAAATGCCAGAATGCGACACGCATTCAAGTTACCATATTATTGCAAGGGGCAAACGTTTACCAGAACAGTATCAAATTTATTTTGGCCGTTATAAATTAAACCATTATAGTGGTCCTCTTTGAAAACCATGGAGAGAGGAAGCTCGAATAGCCAATTGAAATGCAGAATACATAACAGAAAATATCTTTTGGTACGACTAAACAATTATCCAGTTAGAAAAAATGTTTAGTGATATGACCCTTTTGACAGGTCTATGGAGCGTAAGGTTGTTTTATTGGTATATACAAATGTTTATAGAGCCCAAATACATAAAAATAATGAATCGTTTAGCCAACGATAAGTTTTTACTTTAAAATTAAAAACCAAAGGGAAAAAAGCAACAAATATTCGTAATTAGAAAGAAGATGTGCTATTGGCTAATTGGAAGAGTTACTATTAGTAGTATAATTCACTGAGAACAGAATTTCAATTGCTACAAAGAATAGGAAAAACAATTTTATGTTGCAGGTACAAATAAGGAAAAAATTTTCATTTAAAAATATATATTTCGGTATATTTCCTAAAGTAAAAGTCCTTCCCCAACTTTGGGTGCTATAGAAAAAATGGAAGAGACCACGTACAAAAAAATGTAAGAATAATTTTCTATATATTATATGAATAAAAAATAGCCCCCAAAAATTTAGTACATTCAAAATCACTCTCATCTTCTCCGAGATTTCTACTTCCCGCGCCCCCATTGAGGCGTGAAGACAATTCCTTACCAAATTCTTCCTCCTTCCAGGTGGGCGTCCTCTGATTGGACGTTCCAACGGCGAGAGAATCTAGATTGAGGTGGGAAAGCGGTAATGGAACGAAATGGAAAAAAAACAGCAAAAATTTTTTAAAGAAAGATATATAAAGTTTAATTAGCGTTCATAATTTATTGTTGCTTTTGTACTGGTAAACTACTTATAATAAAAGTAGTGAAGTGCATTATAAATTATATATATATATTCCCTGATGAATGATCTTCAATCTAAAGCTTAATTATGGATATTAATATATTTTATTAGAATTCTAGATATTTACTTACACTTATTATAGGTAATTATACTTAGATGATTATAAACTTTAATATAAAAATCTACAAAGATCTCTAAAAATTTCATTATATTTAAAAAGCATTAACTTTGGTGCTACCGGCTTTGAATAATCCAATATTTTATATAAAAAGGTTAAACACTTTTATGTAAAGTCACACTACACTTTTTCCTTAAATTAAGTTTTCTAATTTTTTTCGCTAAAATTAATTAAATTTATATATTTATTGAACTTAATATTTACTCTATTTGTTATTTTTTTCATAAAAATTATTAAAATTTTTATATAAATATTTATTTAATAGAAAACATTTATTTCATTTCCATATATTTTATGATGAAATATAAATTTTATTTCGTTTGTTCTGCAAATATTTTAATGATAAAAACTACTGGTGATATAAATTTTAATTTAACTTTAATAAAAATTATTTCATTAGTTGTTTAAATATTGTTTCCAATTTATTAATAAATAAAAAATTCAATTTACTTATAATAGAAAAAAATTGTTTCAGTTATTGTTTAAAAAAATTTAAATAACGCAAACTATTTATGAATATAGAAAAACTAATATATTTAGTATATACTTTATAATATGATATAAAATTTAAAACTTATAATATTCTAAGATTACGTTATTGTTGTAAACCAATTTAAAAAATACACATTTTAATGAATATTACTTATAAACTTTTTATTGTAAATACAATTAAAAGTAAATATAAAATCCAATTCTTTATTATAAATGTATTAAATGCTAATATAATACACATATCTATTTAATAATAAATTAATTTCATATATTGTAAAACTTTAATAGAAAAAAAATTTTATAATTCATATTATTAATTCATATAATAATCAATTTACTTGTATATACATTATATAAGTATTATTTAAAATAATATTTACATATAAGGATTATAGTTTCTTTTATTATTGAATAGTTATAATTACTGGGTAATAACAAAGTAGAAGAAGTATTAGTGAGGTAACTAAAAACATTTACACGTGCGCCAACGCCACGTGTAAATGTTGCGCGTGTGGTTACATGGAAGCTTCTACAGTGTTGTACTTTTTATTATTATTATTCTCTATTATTTAATCCTCTTCACTGAACTATTTTTAACGGACTTGAAATCTCGATTTTTTTTAAAGCAACCATTTTTTAACAGAAAAAGTTTATAAGTTTCATTTTTTATTAGTAATTTTTTAATATATATTATTTTTAACCAAAAAGTGTTATTTATTTAATTCCCATGATTATTATTAACATCCTTTGAAGGATATGGTATTATAATATTTATATGTGTATATAATTAAAATATTAATATTATTTGATAATTATTATCAAAAAAAAAGTTAAAAGTAAAAAAAAATTTACCTAATACTATATATTTACTATTTATTATTAATAGAGTAAAATGTAAACCAGAGGAGGCATGTATGAACACTTCCATAATAAATGACAAAGCAACCAATAGAAAAATTGATAACTACTAAGATAACCAATCACGAACTGTAACACTTTGCTCACCAACCATGTGACTCGGAAGTTAACTTTCCCTTAAGCGTCTTATTACCATCATCCCTACAAAAATTTACGATAAAATTAATCAAAAATACTGTGAAAATTATATTTACTAAAAAAAAAACTATGAAAAGAGGAATACATTTATAATAAAGTAATTTAAAATAATTATTTACTGCAAAAAAAATACTGAAAAAAAAAGTTATGAAACCAAAAAAAAAAGATTTCAAAGCTATTTTAATTAGAAATTAAAATAGATTTTATAATTATACTATTTATAAAAATTTGTATAATGTTTTGACAGTTGATGAAATTAATAAATAGGTTCAAACGAAAAGAATTCTAAAAATATTAAGTGAAAAATGCGGAGGTTATTATTTTTTTAAAAAATTAGAAAAAAAAGTATATAATTTGCGTAAAGCGTACAACTTTACACATATTCAGTTTTCTTCAAAATAGTATTAATAAAATAAGATTTAATATAGAAATCATAATAAACCACAGAAGTTCAGCTTAAACTTTATAACTAATATATAAATATACTTTTTTATCAAATATTCAAACCTAAACTTTTCCTACTTTAGGAGATTAATCAGTAGATTATAATAAACTAAAAATTATAATACAATTTCATTATAAAAAGAGCAACTACAATAGTATCTATACAGTTCATTACTAACCAATATATCTAAAGGTTAAGAGTTATCTATACTATTATTATTTTTGAAATTAAAAAAAATATATTATTTATGCTAAATTGTACAGAATTTAGTAAAAAATAATACTTGAAAAAAAATGTATATAACTACCACACAACTTGAAGTTAAAAATTCTCCTAATTTTTAAATGAAACGTTGCTAAACCCAAGAATGTTAACAAATAAAATAAACTCTTTAAAAGAAATGTTTTAAAGCTAGAAATTATAAAAGCAACCAGAAACTTAATTTCTTAAAGCAGCCTTCTAACAACGGAGAAACTGTAGACTTGCCGGCATCAGAGTCACTTTCGATGTCTTTAAAAATAAAAAAAGATATATGGTAGCATTATGCTTTATAACTGACTTTTTTGCATATAAGTACAAAGGAAGTATTAAGCTAAAAATGTAACAAACATATTATGATTAGATCAACTATTTAATAATATTATATGTCAGTAATTAAAACTGAAATAAGAAAACCATCATAGTCTTCAAGTTGTTTAAGGGAGTTACTCTCAAAAGAAGAAAGGTCATCCACAGAGCTAATAAAATCAGAATCCCAGTCCTCGCTTTCTGTGGTGGCCTAGAAAGAAATAAGAAATGATTCTAAGGTAAATAAGTTTAATTAAGTAATAACCTTTGACAACCGCTGTTCTGAGGAGTTCATTGATATATTTAAAAATACAAGCAAATAAGATTTAAGAAAATCATTTATACAAAAATTAAAATAGGTAAAATCTTTCAGTAAAATCTTTGAAAAACTTACCCCGATTTTTGTCTTCGTCCATTAAAAAATATATGTAAAGTTATTAGAAAATTTTCAATTAAAGCTGAAAGATCAGCGATCATGAAACATAGATGCAAAGAGCGAGCGAATAAGAAGTTTTTTGTGTTTCGTTTTTTATAGTGAAGCAAAAACCTCGCTCGCTTTAGTTATAAGTTAATATATTTACTTATATCGTTAGGAAAAAAATCAAAAGTTGATTTGAGCGTTTTACAGAGTTGAAAGGTTTGTCAGAAAGTAATAAAATCCTTGTGCGCTAAATGTAATTCAGTGAAGGTAATTATAAAGGACTTGAAGCATGATTTTTTCTCTTATTGGAGTAGACGTCCATATTTGGCGCAGTAAAAAATTATGGGCGATTATTTAAACGTTTTGTTTACGAAGACGCACTAACATATGCCTCTTCTTTTTTACTTTATGTAATATACATTAAAAAAAAATTATCCTTGCACTTAGGAAATTAATATTGAAAGCCACTCGGGGCCCTAGTATTTCATAAATTTTTGTAAAGGGAAAGTAATAATAAAACTGGGCCCATTAGTAAAAGTTTTTCATTTTGGGTTTATAGGAAAAATCTCTCCCTCTGATTACGCCACTCTCGCCCTAATAGACTCGTTGGCAGTGATCTAAGAAATTTTGTGTTCCAGTCTATGTAAAGTTCTCAACATTTTTATAAATATTTGTATACTGTCATTCAAGCTTATAGGCCTCACCGCACATGGTAGCTTTGACGAGGTTTTCCATGAAGTTTATAAGGCCGCAAGAGTTTTGGCTTTGCTATTAAGGCAACCGTGATGTCGGTGCATTACTCTCAATTTAATAACGATAAAAAGTTAATTTTAGCCAAGTTAAAAACTGCTGACATTAGTAGAAAGGGTTGTTTAGATTGCCCTTTAATAGATTTAATAACTTGGCTAAACTCTCAAGGAGATTTCGTTACCACTTCTTCTTGCTCCGGACGAGTTTGTATATGGTGTCCTAGTAACAGCCAAACATTCAGAGAGAGTACCAATATCGAAGAAGTCATGTCGTTAAGTAGAGATATACCCGATATAAAATCTATTAACGAAATAGATTTTAATTCGGGGATGTACAGAAAAGTCTCCACTGTAAAACGTTAGTTAATTTTTTACTGTTTTTCGGTTTCACTTAAACAATCTATTTAAATAAGAGGGAAAGGATTTTACCAAATCCGGACGTTGGATTTACGTTTCTCACGAGTGTGCAGACCTAACTACCATACTTAAAGTTATAAATGAAAATTTAAGTAACTGTGAAGAAGCCCACTTTAAATACCAGGTCCTAAAATTACTTGCTTTATGCCCTTCAAGTCCGCTTACTACAAATACGAACCAGCAGCCTTTTATACTACACGTCTTATGCCGTTCTTTAGAACATGCTAAACTCCTTTTGAAACTATCCATTGGTGCTGGATACCGACATTCGGGCCTCACTTGTGCTAATAAAATGATTTTGGTTAATCCTATAAGTATTTAAGTACATTTTTAAAATTGATTTACTGTCAAAAATTACTAAAATTATATATTTCTTAAACATCTTTATAATAGTTATAAGCACCTTTTATTTCATAGTATTTAACTTAACCTTTATTGTTGCGTTTTTTTAAAAAATTTACTGAAGCAAATTTTTATTAATTAAATAATTTTTTTTAGGTAATTAGAGACACAGTCGGAATAGATGCTCCTTTAATATATCACGGAAATAAACAAGTATCAGACGATTATGTGAGAATACTTTGCGAAATAGCCAACGAAAAACTATCGCACAACTTTCGAAAAATAAATCAACTTTTTAATGCCTTTCAAAAAGGTTCTATTTTTAACGAAAAAATAACCTTTTACTCTATAAATTCTAAAATTACAATAGGTTTACCTGAACAACTCTACTCAATAAATGGGGCTAATTATTATTAACTACGGAGCAAAAAAAATTTTGAAACACTTTAAATTACATTTTTAAAGTAAACTGGTTTAAAAAAAATTATAATTCCTTTAAGTAACATAAAAAGAGTCTTTATTATACTTAAACAATGAGAGGTTTAGCAGGGGATAGTGGCAGGGTTTTGAACAACAATGATAACTGAATCTCCTCGAAGAAACATTTTACTAATATGTCTAGTTATTAAATAAAAAAAATAAATATAAAAGGAAGCGCTAAAAAGAAATTAAAAAAAATACCTATACTTATTAACAGGCCTCCCCTGCCGCTGACCTTTAGATTTCTTAGGCGTTTCAGTCCAAATTTCCTGAACATTTTCCAGAACCTTTATATAATTTATATAAAGGGAAAGGTCATAGCACTACATTTATACTAACCATATTACAATGACGATCAAAAGCTCTGACTCTAGCCAGGAGTTTTTTATTATTTCTACAGTTAATTAAAACCTTCATAAAAATTATTAAGTCTACTACAAACTAAGTCTCAGAAAGCAAAGCCTTAACTTGAGAATTTGTCTTAACAGCCGAAGTTAATATCGAAAAAGGGCCAGTCTGAAACTCCTGTTCTTCAAGCTTAGCCAATTCTTCTGCAGTTAACTCCGCTTTATTTACTTCACGGCTCATATTGGAATAATCCTGCATAAACTGGTGGAATGGCAGGCGTAAGAAATTAACTGACACTGGAATCTTTAATAGCCATCCTTAATAAGTTCACATGTCAGGGGCTTGAGGTCTGCCTCCTGGTCAAGCATAGCACAATGAAATAGTATTTATTTACAGCTTATTAAAATAAAAAGTGCAATCAGATATTAAGTTCTAGGCTTTACTTGAATTGCAGTCTTATAGTTATATTCAATTTCATGTTGATTTTAAAGATTGTAATACAACTATTTTACAATTAACCTAGATTAAGTTGAGAGCTACTTGTTATGACTATGGATACATGTCATGTTAAACTACATGTATTGATGTAAGAGACCTCGCTGCCCTGTTTTATAAATGTAGTAAAAGTCAAAGTATAATAACTTTCACTTTCGATAACTTAGTTCTCTATTGCTTTTACTTTATTAGCTATTTAAACATTGTACCATGCGCGTTAACCTTTTTTAAGATGGGAATAGAATAGCAGTAAAAAGTTCACTTTTACGTTAAGGCACCGCTTACTTTCCTTTACTACACTATATTGCTACTTAAGTTATTTATATATATTACGACACAGTTAACAGAAATAATGATATATGGTTTATACTAACTTGTCCTCTTTAGCTACTAAGATATACGCTATAATTCTTGAAACGCTTAAAGCTAAATTTTATTCGGGGTCGCCAAGCAATTAGAAAATAAGTTTTGGTTAGGCTAGCTTTATTAAGACTGAATATTACGAAAAAGCGTAACGTTGGGTGAAAGTTTTTATGTTATTGTAGGCGCAATTTATTATCTATATGTTAATTTAATATTTACATTTTAAACGCATTTTCAATTTTTAATTTAACCCCTACATTAAGGTGGTATCTCCTTACTTTAAGGTAAAAGGGAAAAGCTTAGCTAATAATCATGGGATGAACAGTATATAGTTAATTTTAAAAAAGTTTCAAGTTGTTACTTTTGTAAAAAATGTTTATGCTAGATGTGAAGGGGTAAAATCAGTAAAAGCATTTGGATTATAATATAAAAATTTCAACAAATTAACCACCACCTACCAAGCATATTTTAAGTTTTAAAATTTGCTATTGACATATTATTTGGCACATAAACATAAGGATGACATAGTGATTGCTTAAACTAAGAATTTTGCATTGTTATTTCTTAATTTTGTAAAATATAATATAGAAAGATTAAGGGTAACAAACGGGCAACATGTTTTTCCTCCTTTATTGTCTTTCCTTTTATTTTTCTATTGCCTTTTTCGCTTGCTTTCTTATTAGACCGTTTCTATCTTGGTCTTTATACACGTCTTTTTATACCTTTTAATCATTAATAAAATAAGTACTTATTGCTCTACAAGCATATATTCCAAAAGTATAGTTTAGGGACGGGTATTACATGAACTTTTATAAGTTATTTAATTATAGTTTGATTGCCAGGATGGTTAGAACTTATATGTATGCACTGCTCTATGCTTGTGCATTATGGTAGGAAACAAATACAATATAGACACAAAATAATAGAAGACAATTTAACTACTTAAATTTATAAAAAGTTAACTAAAGTGATCTGAAAACTCACGAACTAAATATAAATTTAATGCACTTTTCTAAGACTAAACAGTTGTACCTTTTACCTTCAAAAATCTACACCAACTCTGCTATAATGCTATGATACATTTTTAAGGTTATTTAATTTAAAAAATGTATGATTATTGCACTAGCGCACCATATATATAAACATTTACACTTAATATAAAATTGACCATTTTCTTTCGTATATCGCGCTTCTCTACTTTTTTGTTGTTCTTTCTGACGGCAGGGTTTAGTAATTGATTAAAACTCATTCCAAAACCAAACAACTAAACTAAACTTAATTAGTGATCTAAAGGGTTACTATTAACTCGAATCATTATTTATTAAAGCACATAATGTTAGTGTATTTAAACCTTTAAGCCCTTTAAAATTAATTGTTAACAAATTTATATACATATATATAGAGAGAGAGAGATGTACAGGTGCGACTAAAACAAAAAAAGCACTAAAAAAAAAGTTAACACGACTGCCGGTTTATTTTCGTGAACCTTATATGCTAACAGCTAAACAGTGACATAATTAATAATAATAATCATAAAATTGCCTAAAAATGGTAATTTGCGATAAAACTTATGAAGTGGAATCTTTTCCTCCAAAATAGTACCAGGAGAAAAACGGTAGTCTTCACTGTTAGTTGCAACATACAGAAATTAAAAGAAGAAATTCTATGTCAAGATTAATACTAATTAATTATAATATTTTGTCCAGCATCTTGTCTAACTTTTTCTTATTCTGATAATTGATGTTGTGCTATTATCGTAAATGCAGTAAATAAGTTAGACTCTACAAAAGTCTACGTATAGTTGCCTAACATGTCATGTTTTTAAAATAAAAAATTGATAAAGAAGAAGCGATTCTTATTTATTAAAAAATTAAAATATTAGCAAGGCCCCCAAGAAATATAGAAACTTGTAATGAAAAAACAAAAAATGACTAAAACTTGGCATAAAACAATTATTACGCTTTTGACAGTAACTTAATTTTTTTAAAATTTTTTGAGTAATTATTGTTATAATTAAATATTTATTGACGGTAAATAATTATAGTGAATTTTTAATTTATGCTCGTTATTTTATATAATTTTGAGTATTAAAATGCCCACTGCAACTGTTATATACAAGCTGTAAAAAAGAACAGTTACAAAGTTTAGTCAGTAATTTTAAATATTAATAGATTTTGTTTTAAATAAGACCTATAAGGGTATACTATACATATATGTAAAATAGTACATGGATATTGTTACATTGGAAAGGAAGGATTTCATTTTTGTTTTCGATATGTACATTAATCTTTGACAAAAGGATATAATTATTTTCATATATATTAAACTGAGCTGAAATCAATTTTTTTTTGATTAATTTTTATTCATTTAATGTAATGGTAAAATTTTAATTTAATTTGGTGGACTGTAATTTATGCAGATAATAGAAACATTTTTTAATGTTTGAGATCTTTAACTTATTTAATTTACTTTCGGATCATTTTTTCAGTCAATAAATTTTGTGTTTCTGTTATGTATTATTGCGTTAAAATGTTTTTTTTGTTTTTATTTCTTTATTATAACCGCGTATATTATGTGTCTGTTTTTTTGTAAATTAAGTAGGGATTTTCTATTTTTGTACAGACAGTAAAAATGTCGGTCGTATTACTCCCGGGCTTTATCTCACAATTTTTTCTTTGTAGCTCTTGTTTTACGTGATGATAAAAACTTCTACGTGTCAGTTTTTATTAAAGGCGACTACTTGTCTTCATTGTCGTTAAAATAATCGCTCTGATCGACTTTTTTGAAATGTTTTTAATCTTCTGTTTATATACTATTTTGCTTAACGTCAAGTATTACACTACGAGATAATTTCAAATACTACTTTTATCTATAAGCTTGCTACTATAATACCCTTAATGTGGTTAAGATAGTCATAGTTACCAGCCCAAGATGGATAAGTATAGCACTCGATGAATTTGTCACCTAGATTAAGGGGGTCAATTTTGGGTCTAATATTTTAATAGAGTAGCCCAATACTTTTCATTGTTTTACGTTGCTTATAAGCGTAAAACGCCCAAGTAAGGTTGCAAGCGCATGTAATGCCAGGTCTAGTAGTGGCGGCTATGTCTTTTTACTACCAATGTGTTGGTAATTTTAGAGTTTAACGCGTGTAGGTAGAAATTTCTGTATAATTTTACGTCTGTTCTATAAAACTCCGCCTGTATAATTTTTTTCTTATAATTCTTATAATTTTTTGTTCATTGTTAAAGGTTAATTTCAATATTTTTTGTACCACGATAATTGTATTTCTTTCGTATGTTGTTTAAAAAGGGTATATGATCGTATAGGTAAATGTCTTCCAGAATGTTGGTGTTTAATTCATTTTAAAGTAAAAGTGTTCTCTCTATATTTTGTAATCTTGTACGAATGGGTTTATTTGTTCCTTTGTTGTTTTAAAAATTTGAAAATTATCACCTGTATGTGCCTTTTGTGTGGAATGAGGAGGTGTATGATGCGTTTAACGGTGTTAGTTTCTGCATTTTTATTCACTTATCGATATATGTTTGGCGTTTAGGTCGTAAGTGTTTAGTTGTCGGTATTAATGCACTTGAATGTTTAAAATTTCCTTTTAAGCTTTTAGGCTCTTCTTAAACACACACGCCCTCTAAATATTAAGCTCCCAATAAACCATCCCGTAGACAGTTACTATCAATACTTCGGTCGGGCCTGCAGACTACAAAAACGAAATATCGAAATTGTGTTTTTACTAAATTAAAATGAGTATATATACACAATTTTAAAATAAACTTGATAGATTAAATCTACCAGTTAAAATTAATATAAATGCAAAGAGCATACCCTCAGTTGTATGGAATCTACCCTTTTTTTTATCTTTTTTTAACTGCGCACTGTAATTGGATCATATAAGCAACATTGAACTTCTAATGTGTTCATCGTGTAATGCAGTATTAATTGTTGTTATCTGTAGACTTAGAAACGTTTTTTTGTTTGATAAAAAATTATTTTTAATGCAAGAGAGAGATTTCCCTAGATCTGATTTGTATGTATAGTAAGTATTAAAACTCTCATCAGTGGAGCAGGTTGATTAAGACGGCTTTATAACTTCGCAAGTCGATCATTAAAATATTTTTTTTTATATCTATTATCGTATATTTAAGCTTGAAGCCTCGTAGTTTGTAAGTTTCTATTCTTCGAAATTCTAAGTGGTATATTTAGTTAGTGATAAAAGGTTATGGTCTTATGTGACCGCACTTCAATATTCTAACAAATGTTTAGTTAAGTATACATCGTGTCACATAGGAGGTGGTATCTTGAGTAGAAACTAAGCTAAAGAGTGTTCAGTATAAGATATTCTTTTTTAAAAAATCCTCATCCATGAACTCACTCCCTTTGTCTGTCCTAACTTCTATTAAGGCCTTGGTGTTCCCTTAAGTATTAGATTTCCAGGTAGTGGGATTGTTCTTACAACTAGTTAGGTTTTTTTTTTCTTATATTGTGTTTGTTTTTGGTAAAAGTAATTATATTTTTAAAGTGTGCACCAGTCAATGTGGTGTCCCATTTGAGATGTCCAAGGATACTAGTTTACTTGTACCCTTTCTTTCATTTTGCTATTTATGCGTCGTTGCATTGCAAGAGGCTGAGGGCAAGGTTAAATACGCAATCTATCAAGAAAAATGGTTTTAAGATCACTTAATACCTTAACAAAAGGTTGTATTAATTTTTACCTTGTTTAATTTGCATCAAAATAAAGAAAGGGATCAAATTATTGTCTCGCATTGGAAAAAATTTTCCCGTTCTGTATTTTTGTTAAATTACAACTTTTATTTTGTTATATTTTTATTCTGTTATATTTGTGTTTTTCTGGTTGTCTTTCGCTCATGTTTATTAGCGTCTATTACGTTCCATAATCTTTTTTTATTATATAAATTTATGAGTAATTTATCGTCTATTTCTTGATGTATTGTATTTGTGGTTTTGTTGACTATCTGACATAATATTTGATTTAAACATGTTTGGTGTGGTAAATTGTATTTTGTTGTCAGGTGTCCTTTGTTACAACCCATTAAAGTCCAAAAAAGAGAGCTGCGTCGGTGGGAATCCAAACTTAGGGCCTCGAGTTTTTGCGTCAATGCTCTCAACCCCTGAGCTACGACGACAACTCTGAACCTTGTTTCAATGGGGGTTTATATATTATTGTTACATGTATACACAATGGGTATTAAATAAGTAAACGCTAACTAATAATTTTACAATTATTTAGCTAATAAATGACCATTAGAATTATACATAAGTGTGCAGAAAAAGAAACTTTAACTAAAAAAGCGACTGCGCATGGTTTACCATGCTAACTTCAGTCCTTATAGACGGTCTAATAAAACTTCGGGGGGTTGTGACCATTCCTCATTTGATTCATTTTATTCAAGCGTAGAAACGCTTACGTATAGAAGTCATAGTACAAAGCCTAGGTTTGAATCTAGTAAAACCAACTTAAAGTTCCTTCATTTTGAACAAAGTAATCTTCCTACCTTAATCAAACCAATCCCCCCCGAAATCGAGTAGTAGTAATGAACATAGTTGACTAGTCTTAAGTAGACAAGAGCTTGTAATAGGAAAGAAGCTTTGTTGTCGTTCACAGTATAACCTTTAATTAAGTTTTTTTTCAATAAGTGGGAAGCCTTTAGGGTGAGACAACCGTTAAGTCAACGAGGTATTAAGCAAACATGATAATGTTATTGTTTGCGCTTCTTTAACTATGATTTCATTTAAAAGGCTTATAGGTTACTCCCCCTGCTGTATACAGAACAAATTATATATACATATATAATTCAGTTCGGTAAAGCCACGAAGTGTGTAGGGCGGCAAAGTAAAATTTACTGGGCTGAGGGTCCCATTCGCTGGTATAAGAAGTTAAACATACAAGCGTCTAATATGTACAAAACACGCCGGTTGATTTTTAATTCAAGCAAGCACAAATGCGTGGTAATACTAGAAATAAACTTGCTTAAAAATAGCCAGCGGTCATTATATAACTTTATATAAACTCTTGTTGGGAGGCAACAAGAGCTGCTTTGTCCCTGGTTCACAATGCTATAGTATAATTATAATCTTATAAATCGATTCCAGTTAGTTGGGTAATAAGGAATTTTTCCTAACGGTGGTTCCCTGCCTATTTTTTTTAAGAATTAAAACCTCTATCGCTTCAGAGGTGCATTTTTGCATATATATTCATTGGAAGTCATTTCACTCCTATTCCTTATTGATTATTTAAAAGAATCCGTGTCTTTTATCAATTATGTTCTACTTCTGTAAAATAAGCTTGTCGCCGCGTTCTTGGTTCTCGGATTACAAAGGACAGACTTCACCTTCCATTGAACTTCAAATTCTTATCGAGTTCCGGTTTGTAAATCAGGTTGAGGGTCTCAAGAGTAGGAACTGGGATAATGTTAACGAGCCACCGTGGAAGAAATCTTACACAAGAAGAGCGTAGTACTATAAAATTTTAATTTAAGTTAATTTTGGTAAACGGGTTATAAGGCGTAAGTTAACAGAGCAAAGAAAGTTGTGACCAACTTTTAAAGTTAAAGGAAAACAGCTGCAGGAATTATAAAAGAACTAGATCTTTTGTTTTGGTTACAAGAGACAAGATGCGGCCGTGAGAGTGCACAAAACCCAAAGATTTCTTTTGCAAAAGAACATTTTCTTAGACTGATATATGAATAGCTATAAAGTTAACTGAGAGTCTAGTTGAGAGGGATTATCGATTATATATTATAAAATTGATAAATCTGTAGTTAAGGAAAATTCATAAGGCGCCAGAACAGTTTGGATTTACGGTGTAGCTTTCGTTTTGCTCAAGTTAGGAGAAGGCAAGGCCAGTTCTCGATATGGCCTTATACAGACTGAGCAAAGTTTACGACACCTTTAAAAGTGCACCGATAGCTTCTCATACTTTCAAAAGTAGGCAAAACTGAAAAGGCTGCTTACTGCGCTGCTTGCAGACGTTTCTAAAAGCCTGGATCTTCTGCCTAGTTCTTAAGTTTGTAAAGCGAACAATATATGGCTTTAACTTTATGGAAACTTCGGGAGACGTTTCCAAAATCAAGAAAGTCGATCGCCTTTAGAGTAAATACGCGCATAACGCCCCGACTTCAGCCCTGAGCGGTCGCGTCGGCACCGCACAGCCACCACTACGTCTGCTGAGTACAGAAACCGCCGTCTCTCCTGCAGCCATTGACATTTACGTGCATGCTATACGAATCCCTTTACATTGGCCCGCGTGTATTGTTCACTAAAAGGACGAAACGATCCCTATACCTTGACGAAGAATCCTTCATTAATATTGCAGCATTTGCACAACGCTATTATAATAACTCTAGCTAACTGGTGTTTTCAATGGGGCCCGCGGTTAATGCTAAGAAAAGAAAGGTATTTTCAAACAACCACCAAAAATGCTAATTACCCCATTGGAACCTTCAATCAGTATACTCAACTAAAATTGACGACCAACTGTTGCGAAGACAACACGGCGCATATGTTGTGGCAAGGGACAAAACAGCGATAGAGGTGCTTTACTCGTTGATGTGCGTGTCTGTTATCCGTCCTTTCCTGTACTTCTGCTGCATTGGCATTTAATGTACCGTCGACTCTGACAGCACTGCTTGTGTGACGAACACGTCGCTGAGGCTGATTACCTCGCGCCGAATTTGCATGATACACATGTGTTCGCGCATCGCACTGAATACAAAAACTTAGTTAAGTGTCCCACCCCCGTGACGTGACATAAGCGCTTGTTTAAAACAATAAAGGTGTCAGGTTAAGGGCACCAATGCAGTAGTTACATGTGTTTATGGTACACCTGTATCTGTATCCAGTATTACTAATTAAATAAACAGTCTGCGCTCGCGCGTTTGCTCAGCTTTAAATTACTATTAATAATAAAAAGTATCAAATGAATAGCCTATTTTGCTCAACTTTATAGTTGAATTCCTACTGTTGGACCTTCACGTAAGCTGGGCCCTTACTGATGCTTAGAGCTAAAATCTAAACGGGTTTATGATAGCCAGCATACGCAATTTATATGAATTCTAGTTTCGGTGGTTGGCAAAGAAAAGTTATTTAAGGTGAAACCAAATAATTATAGGTATTTTTTATATAATAAGCCTCCCAACGTATTCTCCATTGTGTCCTATACTTAATCTCGACAAATGCATTCAGAAAATAAAATAAAAAAAATTAGAAATAGCAAATTTTATTAAATTTTCACTTGGATTCATTATTGAGCAAGATTTTCAATCACCCATAAATACCGTGTAGTGCTAACATAAGGTTGAAAGTGGTCTTTCCATCTTACGGGCGGCCTTTATGGTGAATTAAAAGAACGCTTTATAGGTTAGTATTGACAGATATTAAAGGTCTTTAAAAATGAATAAAAATTCCTCTTAAAGAAATTTGACTCTCAGAAAGGTATAATACTCTATTAAAAGCAAAGTGACTTTTCTCATAAAAGATCACCATAGTTTGCTCATTTTTAAATAAAACAGACTGTTTCTCTCTTTCTACTAGTACTTGCTATAGAAACCCTCTGTAATATACCTCTAGAGCGAGTTCATAGTTAAAAAAGATAAAAGAGCTAAGTTATTTAAAAATAAATTCTCAAGCTTAGCTTAAGTGAGGCTAATAGGAATAGACAGAGTGCCACACTGCGACGCATATGTACTGAGAAGTAAAAGGTGAATTGAGGGTTTCTGTTAGTAAAATGTATGAAAAGTTAATTCCGGCTGACTTACTATGGCCCAAGAAATTTCTTTCGTAAATCCTTTTGCGGTCAAGCATAATAGCGTAGTACTGTCTCGCTGGTATAATACTCCACCTTTCTTTGTCTTTTTATTAGTTTTTAATATCAACAGTCGTACCTTAGTTGCCGCTATATCTGGTGCAACGGCTGGCATAATAGGGCTGACAAATCTCAAAGGATTCCTTTTCTTTGTTTTTACTTCCTTTCTTTCTGCATTTCTACTATTTTTTAAAGCTAAAGGTATTTAATTATTCAATAATAAATCAAAATTTAAAAAGAAACTTAATAAAGAAGCGCATAGTTCCTTAAGTCTTAACTCTTTAAGTGTTTTCAGTATATCTTTGTCTTTTATTAATATAGATGGTCTTTTAAAACTCTAATATTCGTTTCTTAAGCGGTTATCACTGACGGTATAATTTTAGGAAAACCTACTCTTTACTTTTTGGGAGCCCACGAATTAGTTACATTTGGGATCCTGGATAATCTATTGACTTATATACTAGTATGGACGTAAGTAACCTCTTAATATATTAATGTTAAATGATAGACCTAAAGATGAAGCTTAAGGTAGCAAAAGAATTTTTTTCTACTCATTTGCGTTTGCTTCAAAATTTTTTAAAAAACGTGATGCTCTGGATAGATCTTCAGATTTTAAAATTTTTTTGGCTCACACTTTTATGTGACGTAGATATTTTTTAGCACTCCTCTAGAATTTGGGAGGCTTTCTTAGCTCAATCACCCTTTGGTAGCTATTGTAGCCCTTTAATTCCAGCTATTAATATTAATGTTAGCGAGGAAACTTTAATTTAGCTTTTAGAACTCTTTAAACTCTATTATAGCTGTTTTTAAAAACAACATAAACTTTGTTATCATTTCCCTTCATATATGTCCATCACCACTATAAGCGCAGTTTATTAAAAAAATTCATTCTTGTTGGTTACGCCTCGAAAAAGTTTCCTTGTTAGCTTAAAGCATAAATTTATATATTCATCACATAATAGCGGCTAATGAGGAACAAAATTCATTAAACTTGTGACATACCAAATCCTCTGCCTGCTTGTAAATTAAATACAAAACATTGAGTCTTAACTCAACTTAAAAAGTATTGAAAGCAAAATAATTACGCTAGTAACTACAACAGATTATTAAATTATAAAATAATTAATTTTAAAGCGCTTTCGTTATAACTAACAAGTAATTTTTTATAGACTAGTATACGGCGTATGCCATGTTTACTAAATATTGAAAGTCCAGCTCGCTGTAAAACTTATTGCCTACGGCCTCGCGGAACTTGAATTATTGCCTTTTATAAGGTTTTCTTTGTTACAAACAAGTAAGTTCTTGTTATCAAAAATAAAAAAAATTCGCATCATCTCATAATTAAATTAAGAATTTTACTCCTAATTAAATCTACTTAGGTTAAGCGTTATCTCAGCGTAGGCAAAATAAAAAAATGTTTAGGTAGTAATTTCCTTTTTTTCCAAGAGATACTGAGAGAATATAGGATTTTCCTTGAAATAACGCAAAATTTGCATTTCCTAAAAAAAACTTTTCACAATCGTTAATGTGCTTGTATATAATTAGCACGTTGGCGCGTAAAGAGACTCTTTTCAGTCGTCTATCTGCGGGGCGAGAGGCTATTTCTATGAAGCCCTGCTAGGCAAAAACGTTATCAGCAAGACGACGATGCCTGCCACGATAAGTTTGTCATACCTTATCGTCTAGCGCACTCAGAGTTTCGTCAAACTGAAACACCGCAAAAGACTGTACAGATTCGCTGCATTTTGCAATGTACAAGCTTTTAAGCTAAAGGAGATTAGCTCGAGCGGAGGATTAAATACGATGCTAACATACCTTTCCTACCGTAATGGAGTTCTGCTTAGATTGGTAAGCAGCCAGCAAGGCCAAAAGAATTTGCTGGTGGAGTGGTAGACTCTGAAAAAAATAAAAAGCTAAATTTTAATAACCACGAGTAGACCTTTTTAGTTCATGAGTTGCGATATTTGCAAGTTAAAAATTATAATTACTTTGACTGCGGATTCGATTGGAAGAAATATATTATTAAATAAGGAGAAAACGTGGTCGACTGTAACATGAATGGCTCTAAAATATTTTAAGCAAATTATAAATTCCAATAAAGAACTAATACTACGGCTGAAGGTATAAAGAAATTAAACAACTTTAGAATTTAACTTTTAAATTAAAGAAGGGTAAATCTTACGCTAAACTATTGTTTTCATAGTCACCTTTTGCTCTTTCAATGGCTTGTCTAAAAACTTAAGGGTTATTTAAAACTTTAGAGAAGCCCAGAAAAAGAACCGAGAGAGATCTAAAGCCTTCCGCACGTCTCCATCTACGCCCGAGACCCTTTGAGCAATATAGTGAAGGGCAGACTCCTCAAAGATCAATCCGTTTCGGTGGAGGCTTTGCTCGTAGTCGCTAATACTATAATAACAGGCGGAACGACGGAGGCGATGCTTAACAATTGCAACAAGTTCTTCGCACGTATACTGCGAAAAATTAAGAACTTTAGGGGCACAGCCCTCCTTCTCCAAACGTGGTAGAGTACGCACGATAAGATCGTGTGCATTAGCGATCGCTACAAAGTTAATTCCAAATAATTAAATCAAGCGTATTTGAAGCTTATAAAAGAAGCAAGAAAAATACGATATTACAAAACTATAAGGAGACAAAAGTCTCTTTAAAATTTGTATGTTCTTTAGTGAGCAATCATAGCAACTGTAATGAGTACAAGCCTTAAACGAGATAAAATACTATTAATAGTGCACAGTTATCTTAAAACACTAATAAATATAGTTCTAAATAGGAAATATAAATCGCTAGTGAAAAAAGGGAATCTCTCTTGAATGATGTGAAGTATTGGCAGACTTGCTCGCGGCACACAAACCTTTTGTTTTAGTAAAAAAATATTGAAATTGTCAATGCTTACTTAGCAAAAATAGAGTGGACGCCGTTAAAAATGGTAATTCGTAAAGCTTATATAAAAGCTCTTTAGAGTAAAGTTGATCGACTTCATCCAAGATTAAAAGCCTACTGAAACACTAAAAAGAGGTGGAAAACGTAAACAAAAAGTCTAACGTGATTTCTTTTTTCTCCTTTTTTCTTTTGTTGCAAAAATGTTTTTTAATTTTATCTAACAGTCCCTCTACATCAATTAAACTTATTTGTTTTTTAACGCCACAGCCAGAAAGGATAGCTTGCAGAAAATTTACAGAGTCTGAAACTTCCAAGCAGTTTACGTTTACGAAGTGCAAAAACTAATAAAAATAAAACTATGTTTACAATCAAAAAACTTAAAAAAAAATAATTAATCCTTGCTAAACAACTAAAATTAAGGATAAACGGAAACCTTAAATTTAGTGCTTAAACTTTTAAGAAGAACTTCCACTAAAGCGGTTTTCCCTCCATAAAAAAATCAGACGCCAGGAAGAGAAAAATGAAAGAAATAGAATTACCAGTTCCAGGCCTTCCAGACAAAAAGAAAGAAAAAGGAGAATTACTTTCTATGGAACTTGATAAATGTTCACAAACTTCAGAAAATTCAGTTTCTCGGCAAACTAAAGATGTTGACTCCGACTCATTAAGGAGTAGTAATGCTTTATGTGCTAAAAATATACCATAAAAAAAATTACTTAAAATATATAAAAAGTTGGAGGAATTTTAATATATTTCTTAAGAGAACCAACTCTAATGGAGGAATCAGAGTTAAGAAAAGCAGAAGCTTCCAAAGCTTTTGGCCATTCACAGCTACGTTTTGATAGTTTTTTAGTACTTCTGATTGACCGCTTTCTTTTTAGTTTTACAGCTTCTTTATTAACAGTATTTACTTTGAGCATCCTTAAAAGCTTATGAAGCTACAGGAATAAGAAAAACGAAGACGTGCAGGAACGCCTCTATGAAGGGCGCCAAGTACCAAGCACGGTCATCCCCGCATCGTTTAAATTTTAACGTTAAAGGGGGCGGGTGTGGGGTAACTTATACTGTTTAAAAGGCCCGTGCAACAGAATAGTGACAGTAGCTAATAAATAAAGAAGAAAAAGATATTGTGTATGTTCAATAAGAAATTTTTTTTATCAATTATACAATTTTTTCACTTGTGACTACTGTTCGTATAGTACATTCTTAGTAAAGTAACAGCTAAACAGTTTACGGATTGTTTCCACTTGGTGGTATGGCTAACCCTTATAAGAGTCTAATAGGGAGAACTTATTTATTTTTGGTTTTGTTTGTGTATGTAGTTATTTTGCCTGCGTAGTCATTCTTCAGACAAATAAATTATAAATAATTTATAGTTATGCAGGCTTCTGAGCCTAATATTATAAGTTTTGTAGAAAATGAGAACGATTTACGCTTAGTACTTAAAGAAAAAGAAAAGGAGGTTTATTTGCTTTCTTAGTAATCTTGATTAATATACAACCTTCTTTACACTTTATTATAGTTCTGTTCGGTAAAGCGGACAGCGGAGGAAATAAGACGACATTTTGAAGATACAATATCCCTACTGACTCATAAACTTGAGCTTCAAGTAGTTTTACTTTTAATTTTATATTTTACTTTTTTTAAGTTGTAAATGTTTTAGGACCTGGAAATAAGGATAAGTATGAAAAATAAAGAATGTTTTGAAACTGAATTAGCATCTTTAAAAAAGGCATTCAGATTAGAATTTCAAAATGCTCAAAACGAGCGAGTAAGTATTTGACGCGTAACTCAATCAAATTATAGTTACTTCCAGTTTTACGAAAGATAATTTTTTTAGAGAACAAAGTTCGTCTATTAGAAAAAGAAAAAGAAGAATTTAGAAAGAGTTTTGAGGGCTTGGAAAGTTTAACCAAAAACGTTTTGGAATTTACTCGGCTTATAAAGCAATGTGAAGCACTAAAATTAAGCAATGACTATCTAAAAAGTTTTAATTTTTATCCACCACGAACTATTGTTCGAAATCAACTCTTCTTTCTTTTTTGTAAAGCTCTAGCCGAAGAAAGCATTCTCTTGCAAGAACAAAATCGCAACCTGGTAGTTAAGCTGGAACGGCAAGCTCAACTCGAAAATGAGTTGGTTTCTCTAAAAGTTCGTTGCCAAGGTAATTATCAAAATTCAGATTGCTAATTTTTCTAAAGATACATATTATTGCTTATATAAACTTTTTTTTGCTACTTTTTTGCAAAGCGTCGGATTATAACCATTTACTACAGAGCTGGAATCAGCAAATGCCCAGTCTTGTAGAGATCTAACTAAAGATGTTCTTCTAGAAAATCTTCAATCTTTAGAGGCAGAAAACGTTTGTTATCTTTCGCTTTATACTCGCAAGTATTTATTTTAATTTTTATTTGAAAGCGTGAGCAGGTTGAGCAGTTTAACGAGGTGAAGTCCCAAATCGAGCCTTTAAAAATACGACTGGCAGAATTAGAAAATGACTTAACTGAGATAAAAAAGGTCTTATGCGTAGCAGTAAAAGATCTTTGCATTTACTGTTATTTGTTTCCTTAGGAACTTGTTTCTAAAGATTTAAAGCTTATTTCTATTATCGAAAAAGAACGGCGCACAGCACGGTTGAATGTGTTTCTGCGTACCGAGAGAGATGCTATAAAGGCCCATTTTCAGGTACACATCTGCAGATTTATCTCGGCTTTATACATATTTGTAGCTAAAAAAGTACAATTGCCTGTAATTAATTTTATGCAAATCTAGTCCTTTGAAGAAGAACTAAAGTCCTTACACCGGGACAACCGAGACTTCGACTATACTTTGTTTAAGCAAAGAGAGTCCATTTTAGAGGCGTCTCTGGAAAGATTCTGGTAGCAAATTAGCACGGTATTAAAATACTTATTCCACCGTCACCTTATTCTTTAGTTTAGAAAATGAAACTTTAAAGAAGGAATTGGAGGAAAAAACGCTCGAAATAGAGCGCTTGCGAGCAGAAATTTCTCCTACCGACGCAGAATTAATACGTTAACGGCAATACCAGGATAATCAATCCCAGTTAACAATAAATATACGCCCCTCGGGCTGTTGCTTCAAAATTATGTGGTTAACTTAATCTGTTGCCCAAAGAAAAAAGCACACAAAAAGATTATTCCAATTCCAACTTAATGGGGGGGTTAGTTAAAGAAAATAATTCTTTAGTAGTTCTTAGTTTTACAGTTAATTTGATTTTCTAATCTGACCAGTGTGCTACCAACTTTACTAAGATCAACATCGGCAGTTGTGCAGTACTCGAAAAGATCTTTAACTTCCTGATTTAACTAAAGGAAAGATTGTAATTAATCCTAGTTTTAATAGCTAGAAAGGTTACCTTTTCTTGGTAAAGGCGGTTTGGATTGTTACTGGAAAGAAAATGGAGAGTGCGCATGAACGCTAAAATCAAATTAGGAAACTTTCTAAATGCGTTTCGAGAGAACTCCCAATCTTGCAGGTCAAGACATTTGAACTTCTGCGTAAAAGCAGGGGGTTGACATTCTTGTATAAGCGCTTCCTAGTAAAAAGGCTTAACCGCATAAGCCTCGTGGTGCAGACCCTTGAAGTGAAGATCATAAAACTGAAGCACATCGCCATAGAAAAGCAAAAGTTCAAATTCCTCTTTAAAATAGTCGTCCCGGTAGGAATCCAAAAACAATACGTCTTCAAGCAATTCGCGATCACTGTTCGTGCTTCAAATATTTTTATCACATAAAGGACCTTTAATCTTCTCTCTGAGCTCCAAAGCGCCGCCGGGATAGGTCGCCAATATAAGCAGATCTCCGTCTAGCGCGCGGTTGCACATGGCAGTCACAAGTCGTAAAGTTTTTTTTTTATAAAATAGCATCTGCTTTTCCTCCCCACTGAGTTGGAAGTAATGGCTTGCAAGGGCCGCTATAGCGAGCGTCTGGAATTTCAAATTTCCTTGTAACAATAAATAACCTGCCAAGCAATATCAAACAAGAAAGCCTTTTCCGTGGCTTCCTCCTCCGAGCAGTGAACAAGCAAGTCAGCTACTTCGCGCCAGGAGAGGCCAAACTCCGTAGTCAACACTCCAGGGGTGCCCTGCAGTGATTATGTTAATTTTTAATTTTTATAGGGACTGAAATATGTAAAAAAACTTTAGAAGGGGCTCCAAACAAAATGCAAAGGTCAGAATACTCGAGAGTCTGGATCAATTGCTTGACTTCCTCTAAAAAAAAATAAATAAATATAAAAAAACCAAACGAATCAGCCGGACCGAGAAATTTGGATCTGGGCAATAAAAACTGGTAGTGCAAGCACGTGGTTATGTCATCACTAGCTACGAGCTTTCATTGCGAGGGGAAAGTATAAATAAAGATCTTGTAATCCGCAAAAAGAGGATATACCCGCGCGTACTGGCAGATCAACAGCTCAAAGTTCAATTTTTCTATATTTTTATGGCGCTCAACTGATTGTCCGCAATCCAAAACATAATTAATTGCAAAAAAAAGTAACGTTGAAGTTAACTACATAAATTAGAAGTCGTGTCCGTTTCAAATAAAAGGCCCGCACACTTTAAAGCAATTGCAAGGTGGACACCATCGTCGAATCGCTCAGCGATGCCCAAGAGATGCGCCACCGCCCTTTCGTAATATCCAGAAAAAAAAAGTATCTACAGGCGGAAACTTTTAAAATTGGATTTAAGGTAAGAATTAAAAAGAAGTTTTCCTGCAGCTCCTTCACAGATGAAAAAGAATTCTCAGTCAACATACGCTTCACCTCATTAAAGGGTAAACACAGCCGCCTCGTATCAACGATACCAGTGCGGAAAAGATAAAGCTGATTAAAAAAAAAATTAACTAATCACGATGGATGTGCAACTTGGCAAAGATTTACTCTCAGCCACAGAACATCTTCAACGGTTTTGAAGATTTCATAAGGATACTCAGCGAAAGCCGAGTTGTTTCCGATTATATTCGCCACTACACGCTGGTAGCCGTCCCATTGTTTCCGGTGCCACGGCTTGGTAAGATTGCTAAATTACCGTTAACCAACCACCGGTAACCAGGCAGACGAGAAGTACCGAGGAAATCTCCGTCTGAGTTCGTCTAGACTCCCGTCGCACTGAGGATCCCGGTAACAGCCCGACCGGAGAAGATAAAAATACTTGGCATATGCAAACTGTCCATCAGTCTCGCTCTAAATTTAAGACAAATAAAAATAAACGAGAAGATCTAGAAAGTGTGCCAGTGTACAGAAACTAACGAGTCCTAAAGAAAAAAGATAGCGGTCAATATTTTCTTCTTTATTTTCATTTAAAGATTGATTGCAGTTCGCGAGAAAACAAAAAAATCTAAAAAAATTTGAACAAGAAAAAAGAGTATTGAACTTTTAGATTACTGTTTTTCTAGATATAATAGTCTTCCCTCAAAGTCATTATGGTGCAATGTAATAAACCGTACAAGGTTTAAGCAACTGAGCATCTTAATAAAAATTAACATTGCTACTACATAATGAAATATAGTATTAAGTGGAGACATGACGATCTTCACTTGACTTGGAATTCAAATATAATTTCTTTTTCACTTCTACAAAGCCTTCAATAACTTGTTGGTAATCCAAAGCATCAAAAGCACGGCTGTAGCCAGCAGCTAAGGAGTAACGATTCAGCTCAACAACTCCCTTACCATACTAAGTGATTTAACATTATTGACTTCACGGAACAATAAAGTAATACATATTTATATAAGTACCTTGCGCATGAAATCGGTAACTAGCTGGGGGTCTACTGCTAACTGATTACGAAAAGGAAAGCCTAAGAGCTACTATTTTAAAATTAAAGAAAGGGGTGATAGATAAAATTTTAGTCAACTACCTCTTGACAAACTAAACTTTCAGTTTTACAAGAGAGTCGAGCAAATTCTTTAGAATAATAACGGTCAAGTAATTCTTGTGAAAGAGTTTGCACATAATTACGACTCTTTTATATTATAAAATTAGTTACAAGGGAAAGTAAAAATAAACAAAAAAAAATTTTAAACTAGATAATCAGATTTATCGGAAGTTTGCCTCATAGCCTCCTCCTTTTTAAATTGCAAGTAACCTAAAAAAAAGTTGTAATCATAAAAAATACCCTAAAAATTTTAAAGTATAACCACCTTGTAACGCGATAACTTTTAAAGGTTTCCTCGGCTCATTAAATTCTTTTATACTCTGAGAAAAACCATTTGTATCAAAGCCCCGTTTAGCAAGAAGGGCTTCTCTATTGTAATAATTAGGTGTAAAAACCTTAAAAAACCTAAAATCACTAGATTATCAAAATACGCTTGAAAAGTGTTTTTATTAAAGCAAGTTTGACGCTCTAATAACTTCTTTGAAACTTCATAAACTTGTTGTAAATCTAAAAGTGATTTAAAGCAATCATCCTCCTGAAACACAATTAGCTGAAAAGCTCTTTGATTTAAGAGGTTTAAGTTAGCCAAAAGTTTCGATTCAAGCATCAGTTATTTAGACCAAAGAATTTAAATACACTAAAAATATAAACAATTTCCGTTTATTTTTTGATTGCAACTTGAATTTTTTTTGTCTAATTTCCTTTGAATGATACTCAAAATACTGGCTGACCAACGGAATAGTTAGCGGGTAAAAGGCAAAACGTGGACACTTTTCAAACTAAGCCAGACTATATTGCCCTACCCTTATAAGGCGTTTATCCAATGCACTTGTTACTTTACTCTACTATTAGTACATGAAAACCTACTTTACTTTTCTGAGACTTTTTACCAGTTACGAAACTATTACAAATATAATTAACTCACTTTGTACCAAAAATAACTGTGAGGTTATAACGAGTATATCTAACCTTATGCTCAAATATAGTGCCAAAAAGAGCTATCTAGCTTGGTGAGAGCTATATCCTATTTTTCAGTTCCTTAAAAGTTTGCGTAAACTGTTTTATTTCCAAATTTACAAAAACCAGAAACTTTGTTTAGGACTATCGGCCCTTAAGTTTACTATCCTGCATTAGTAAAGTTGCAGACTGTGATACTCGCGCGATTAAAATATTAAATGAATGGCTCGATTTAGTTTTTATGGGTGCACTCTTCATCTTAATTAATACCTATTCCTTTCAAAATGTATTACTAAGGCCTTTAGTACAACAAAAATAAATTCTTATAGTTTGAGAAAGCTCTCGAGAAAGTTTAATATAGCGGATTTGATACAAAATAACCGAGTTTTATTTTTCCCTGCCAGTCCATATAATAACGCTTTTTTTATTGAACAAAAAATTTACAGATCGAAATCTTAATAAAAAGGATTAAAACATAGTAGTCCCGTCAGGGGCACTTTTGTTTCGCTTGCATTCGCGATTTGTATCGCAAACATGTCCAAAGCTAATACCGCGCCCCTAACCCTATACGAAGAATGACACCACTATGCTCTGCAGTCCTAAAAAGAAAGAGTTTAAAAAAACATTGGAGCATGTAATTAATGATAAGAGAGGTTCAACAAAGAAGAGGACAACAATTGCAGAGACAGCGTTACAAAAAACTTGGATTAAAAAAGAGGTAGAAACCAATTAAAAGCAAACAAGACAAGTCAGGCCCTCTCTTAAGGAAAACAGAAATTCTTGGAAGAATATCAAACGCTAAAAGGTAAAGTGGTGCGTTTTAAAATCTGCGAAGGTTTAACAAATTTCAGAGGAAACTGCAAAGATTGCATAGAAGCAACTAGGAGATTTTTGTTTGAAGATTATTGATTGCTTGACAACCCCCGTAAGAAAGTTGCATATATTTAAGCTTCTAAAAGCGAGCTTAAACAGGAAGCTTAGTTGGAGGGTTTCTCGAGGTTTAAAATGGTGCTGCCGAATTAGAGAAGCTAACTATAATGCGGAGGGCCAGATGAAATATAAGTAGCGACAGGGTTTTAACCTCCCATGATGCGAAAAAAAAAGTTTAACAAGGAAAAAAAAATGGAGGTAAATACTTTTACTGTGTGCATATTAATGATGAAGGGCATCATGTAAGTAAAGTCTGTTTTTAAAACATATTGAAAAACTAATACTTTTCCGTTTTAAAAACAAGACTTGAATTTCTTTGGCTTGCATAACACATGATGGCAAAAGAGGTCGCTCTAGTAGGCAGGAGGGGTTAAAGAGGGAAGCAAAGAGAAGGAACAACGACAACGCACGTGTTTTATTTTTACTGGTTTAAATATATATTTTTCCTTTTTGTTATATACAACTGAGAATTGTCCTCTGAGGGCAGAATCCTACTTAATGATTTGAGGGATGTCATGAGCGTCGAGATCTTTTTTTTTTTTGTCGTTGATGTTGTAAATCAGTGTTTGGGAGGTACTAAGCGTTGTGCTAAGGCTGCTCAAGAATAATAAAATAACACCTTTGTAATTTTAACTAACTCTATATTATTATTTTTTTTTTCTTTGTTATATTATTAAGCATATTACTCACAATCTGTATACAATATATTAGTTTTTAAAGTTACTAAGACAACTCATTTTGCAAAATTATTGTTCCAGACTTTTCACTTGATTACGTGGATTTACTTATTACACACGCAATTAGCAAAAAAATGCTTGAAATCGGTTAGAGAACACAACATTTGCGTTACCATCATACGGAAACCAGTGCGTTCAACTCGCCAGTAAAAGATACTTATCTACACACTACTTACTATGCAAAATATGTGAGCGTACAAAAAGTTTCTACTAACTCATATGAAAGCTGTTTGTAAGATGAAATATCCTATTTTTCCCCTAATAAACCAGAAAATTTAAGCACAAAGCAAACTAAATATTCGTTGAATGACGAGGAAAAGCAATATCTCAAACTTGAACCTGAATGTCTATAGCTCAACGTAACGACAAAAAAGTTTCGTCCGAATATCGTTTTAAGCTAGTTTATACATTCTAACTACGATATCGACTACCTATGCCTCATGTTTAAACGTCCGTTGCATTTTAAAAATGATAAATGGAGAGGTTCGATCTCATCGTTCACCGCTCCTGAAAGAAGAGGAACGAAAGGTTTACTTATCTTCCTCCCGTTTGCATTAGTATAAAACAAAAACCGAATTTAAAATGTATAAATACCAAGATTCTTACTCCCGGCCATACACATGTGGTGTGCGACAGCGAACACTTTTTTACAAAAAAAGAAAAAAAGTATCGCGATTCTTTTGATCATTCTCATAGTTGGGCGCAATTTTTTCGCACGTATGGCAACAAACGGGAATCAAAATGGACCTAGGGTACTTTTTTGTGCTTTACGCTTTGTCAAAAAGTTATTTAAGCAGAGAAAACTTGACGGAAACGGAGCAAAAATGTTATGGTAAGATGTTAATGGTTGCGCTATACCCAAGTCATTGGAGAGGTTTTGTTAAAAAAACCTTTAATACTACAGCACCATTCCATAGAGCTTAGCTGGAAATTATTGTTAGCTTTATTTCACGCAGGTTACCGCCAAAAATTACGACAAAAAGCTAAATTCATTATAGTTGCTTCCATATATTAATGCAAATTATTATAACATCTCTCTATTAACAGAATAAAATGTTCCAACGTTATTATCCAACTCGTGAGAGGAGTATCATCACGATTAACAAATTAATCCATTTATAATAAATAATTAAAATTTGATTTTTTTTACTTAAAATAAATAGAAAGAGGGTGTAGAGAATTACAGGTAGCTTTTTTCGCAATTGTTGAAGTGACAAGCCGAAAGTCCTCGAGACTAACAATAAAACAATACGTTATATAATATAATATGATAAGCCATAGACTTTAAAATAATATAATAATGAAGTCGAAGAACTAAAAGTGGATCATCTTTATCAAATGATTTAGGGTCCCCCAGGAGCACCAAACCAACCTCAGATAATAAGAGCAAGAGTTAAAAAAATTGCAGTAGCGCATGCGTGGGCTGCATTTATATAATCACATGAAGTCCTTAGATTCCTCACTTGTAAACACAACACAAGATTATGTTTGATATAACTATCCATTTTAGCCCATGATTGAAATGAATTAAAATTTTGAATAAAATATTTATTTTGTGTATCTTGCTATTATGTTACAAAAGAACTCGTCAAGAAGCTTAAAAGCTTCGGTTTCATATGATTAATAAACCTCCCGCGCACGTGCTAATTATTACCAAAACTGTTATGATCCTTAAAAACATACCATTAGTTTGTTATCAGGCACCATTCCATAGAAAGTTAAATCAAAAACTCAAAACACTAGTAGCGAATGTGCTACATATGTGAGATGAGAGAAGGGATATTAAAATTTTTAATAAAATAATATTGCAAAAAATGATCAGTTATAAGATAGTTTAACGTTCAAGCAAAGTAAAAAACTCTTGAGTAGTTAAAAATATAGAAAAAGTACACGGGTGGGTAGGGAGACAACAGATAAGCACTCTTTAATTTAAATAAAAAATTTTATAATTACAAAAGATCGGCGGCATGCTATCAAATATTGTCTAAACAATTTTATATAAATGTTGGTACAACATTGTTTTGTCTTAGTAAATAACGAGTTATTAAGAATTATTAATTTCGCAGGCTTTTAAAGTTTAATTACTCTCAGTGTGAGGATTCTCAGCTAACGCTAAAATTTGCGAACTAAGGGTCAGCCAAAGTAAAGGTTAACTTAAAAAAAGGTTAGGAAGCGAAATAACGTCAATTATCTTACCACTCCTCCAAAAACTTTTTTATCGTGAAAAACAAATGTTTATACGCTCATTCGTTATGTAATGTGTAATTTATTATGTGGCGGTTTCCTTATTAGTTTGTTTATATTTGATTAATGTACTCTTCCACCATCCTGAACGTTTTGTTAATATGCCAGTAGATTAGTGAGGTTAGTTTTGATAAACGGTTTTTCTTTTTTTTTTACTCTTAATTTTTGTAGATCGTTTATGCTAAATACCAGGATTTTTATTCAATATTTATTGAATAGTAGAGTGTTGCTATTGTAAATTTGCTTTTTCTTTATAATGTCCCTTCAAACTGGTATAAGACCTAACGAAGAACTTGAAACTACTTTTGAGGTATATTTATATAACCTTGAGAGGTTTACCCTTTCCGTATTTATTAAATAAAATTAGTCCTTGAGAGAACTTTCCTGTCCTCTCAGAGCTTGTAAAATTTCCATTATATCTCGTAAATTTTGTAAACTTTTTTATTTTTTTTAGCTTATTACTTCTACTTAACAGAAGAACTTGTGTGCTCTGGGATATTAAAAGCTAAAACATTTGAGAAGAGTACAACTTCATTTTAGCTTCTCTACTTAAGCCTTCGAACCGTGTTACATCTTGTTACGTACCGATAAAGTTGATAAAGAGGCGTTTCTTAAATGATTTCGCTATTTTTCCTTTAAGTTAATTATATACACCACTAACTACTATAAGAAAACCAGTCTTTGGGTATTTATCTCCTACATTCCTGAAGACTTAAAGGTTTAAGCCCTTGTTTATTTTGTTCAAGCCTTATTAAACCTTATTTACTAGCTATAATAATAATTTATATATTGTAACTTTTTTTAGGTTAGAGATAAAATGGTTTATGCCGCTACCAAATCAACTTAGAAAATTTTTTTGGAGAATGTATTTATGTTGAAATTTCTGGGGCGACCCCCGCAGAAGTCCTCTACTCTGGTAGATCTTTACTATTTTAATAAATTGTTTTTTTATTTTAATACTACCCATGAGGTTATACGCTACACAGAAAACTTGAAGGTTCCACGCCGTCTTTGTCATTTTCTGAAATTGAGAAAAAAGAACTCGAGTCTCAAGGTAGTTATCCTGTGCTTTATTAAACTTTGTGTACTGCTTATGGCAGGAAAGGCAATTTCCTCCGTGGGTTTGTCCACGCGCTATGAAGTCGCCAGGAAATTATCCTTTCCTTTAAATAAGGTAATTTTTAAAAATCCTTACAATTAGTCACTTTTTTTCGCAGACTTAAAGTAAATTTTTTTACTTAACAAGTTTTTTCTTACACTACTAATGAATTTTTAACTTCAGCCGGCTGTAGGGGCATTAAAGGAATTGGCAAATCTCACAATCACGTTTGTTTCGCTCGCCTTAAATCTTATTGAGGAGAATACCTGCCCAGATCAGCGTGCCAACTCCACGGGTAAAGAAATATCCGCAGCGGTACTTATAGAACTAAATTTAGTTTATTAACCCAAAAATGTTTTTTACCAAAATTATCTTTCGAAAGTCCTCGATACTTGTTTACTGCTTTCAACCACGAACGTCAGGGGACTGGGGAAACCCCCATTAGTATGCGTAATCGCTCAGCGCTGAGACAGTCGCTTGTTTATTTTTATTTATTGCAAATAGTTTTTGTCTACCTCTGTCCCGGAATTAAGTGCTCGATTAAAGAAAGGATGTGTTATTCCTCTTGTAAAAGCTCTGTAGTCACCGCTGCAGAAGAGCTGGGCTTAAAGATTACTACAAAGGTAACCCGTATACCTAATCGTATCCTTCATTATTGGCTACAAACATGCAGATAAAGGTAGCTGGAAAGTGGTACGTACCGGGAAGACAATTACAGTAGTAATTATAGTAATAACTAATAATAATACTGGTTAAGAAGTATTAGTGTTCGCTTTTAAGAGGGGCCACCCCAAATGTTTCAACCACGTTACTATATATAATTATTATGGTGTAGTACTAACTTGCTCCTCTTTATATGTATGCGATGGCTACTCGTTATTTTTGTTAACTACACATTTCTTGCAGATAGAAATATCATCTGCTCAGGAACTGACAGAAGAAAGCATTCTTTCTAAAGTACGCCATACTCAACCAGGTTGATAATGAACTATTTACTTATTTCTTGTAGTTGTACCCACAAGAAAAAGCAAGAACACATAAGTTTTCAAAGCCTAAAGCAGTTGACCATGGCGCGCGGAGACTAATAACTTAACTAATAGTTTCTAGAAAGAAAGCAACGCTGTGATTTTAATCAAACATAACCGTTGCATTTCAACGCTCTTCCAGTTTAGTCCTTTACAATAAAGTTTTGCAAGAGAAGCTGAAGTTCGTTTATCAAAATTTTGACTTTTTTATCCAATAAAGCTGTGTCAAAATCTACAAAACACTAGTAAATAAACCAAAAGAGGCAACAAAGATATAAAAAGGTAGATTAAAATTCCTTAAAGGCTGCTTAAAAATAAAAAACTTTTTAGCAGCCCCTTGCGTTCGTTGACAAAAAAAATTATCGTTGTCTACCTTTAAGGAAGAGTTCAACTAGTTTTTAAAATTTTGCAAATAGTACACTTTTTACACATGTTAAGTTAGATATTTTTGTTTTTGTATAAACAGCGAACCTTCTAGTTCTTCAGCATGCATTTTAGCAATCGTTAACAGGAACTATAGAAAGTGCTCATAATTAAGCCTAAAATTACTAAGTAGTTAACGTTTAACGTACAAATCTGTTCATAGGATAGGCAGAGAGGAGATATGTTTCACCTTTTATGTGTATGGATTCTAATATGTCCATAGCTAAGATGCTGGAAGCTATTATAAAATTAATTAATAGGACAAGGTGCTAGTAAGATACCAATATGACCATATAAAATATTGTATATAAAAACAACTAAGTGAGCTCGCTGCTTCCTTCCAGCGTAGTATTCGTTGCATATTCACTTTATCAACAAAACTTTGCATAACTTCATCTTTTCCTTCTTTAACTCTAAATAACCATATGGTATAATTTGCACCTTTCAAGGCTACAATTCATATACTTACAACAGCTTTCCTTCTTGAGTTATTAACGCGATCGTAATATTACTAGGATATTCTAACTTTATACGTAGTAAACAATCTCTAGCTTGAAGTTGGGCCTTCGAAATGCTAACTCTTCTACAACACTCCATTCGGGCTCAGCATATTAAGTAGTTAAAATGCTATCATAAGTTGTAAACCTCGATTTTAAGGCAGCTTGCACCACTAAAGAAGGCTTTGATATTCGACCAAAACGGCACAGTGGCCGAAGATGAGCTATTAAATATAGTTACGTCCATGTGTCATTTTCTAACCTCTGTCAAGGGGGTCAAGAAAAACACTACAACTAACCTAATGTCACTGATACCAATTAATTAGTTATAACTTTAATTGGGCCTTAACCTATAATTGTATTAAGTGTAGCGAAAAGCATAGATTAAACCAAACACTGAACCACCCACAACCACATTCAGCGGACTCATTTCCATTACAGAAATACTAGCCTAAGAAAATTTATCCCCCTCTAGGTTGCAGCTCAAGTTAATGTAATTCCTGCAGCACCTCAGCACATGGAAGAGACAGCTTTAAATATAAAGGCAGTCAACCAAATTTAAAAGTAAGTTTTTTTACGCTAAATATTTAACTTATTGAACTCCTAATATCCATTGGTTTTTCTCCAAACTGAATTTAAAAATATATTCTTAGCTATCATTGAGAGAAAGAAATAGCAATGGCTTTCACTAAGAGAAGAAAAAAATTTTTCTCTAAACGAATTACACAAACTTGAAAACCTTCGGTACATAATATTTTCTTTTATAAGTCGAGTGATGGTTTAAAAACGCCTCGCTCACTTTTAAATTCTACTTAGTTATTTTGTAAAGAGGCAAATAAAAAGTTAATTTTTTAGGCTAGAGTGACATAACCATCGTTTATGAGTAAGCTCTGGAAATACCTTTAATAGTCAGTAAAATGGATAATTACCCGCTATCGGGGGCTGTTCATTGCGTTAAAAAGTGCAAACACTAACATATACGCAAACAACCTACAAATACACAGCTAAAAGTAAATCACACAGAATAATATTCAAAGATGAAGCAATGAAAAACACCAAACTAATATTTCTAAAATAAACGCAATTTTAAGGTAGGAATAATGTTCTGACACATCTTTTAATGGGGACCAAATTTATTTATGTTTAATTCAAGCAATCTTAAATTTAATCTAAACAAATATACATAAATGGAAATGCTTTTTGACTTTGTAAAGATGTGTAAACGGCTTGGGCACTCGTGTTCTAATTCATTTACAGAAGAGGTGAATTCAATTCAAGCGGCTTAAAGTCTCTTGCGAAGACTAGCCGTAGTTATGTCTGCCTAAAAAAAAATTTAAATAAAATAACTCCTATCCTTTTCGTTCTCGTCCCTCAGCTATTGGTGTTATTAAATTGTGTTAGCATAATATACACTGTAAAAAGGCTATTAACTAATATCAGAGTGAGGGGTTATAAGGAACGAAGGGTTGATCGCCGTGGTCTATTTTGCCCAACAGTATTTTTAACTGAAAGGCTAATTTTTTTAAACATCGTCTCACAAAAGACGTTTGCCTGCGCTATAACTTAAATTTAACATTAAAAGAATACTAAAGGGCCCCATTTACATAGATGAAACCAAAACGTATAAATTGGCATTGAGGAGAGTAGATTTTTTTTTCAAGAGAATAATCTTACAATGAAACGCCAGTTAAATTACTGCTCGGATTCTGTTTGTTCCTTTCATTGTCTCATATTACATAAAGTTGTATACATACTTTATCTACTAAATACTTATACGCAACCTCGAGCTATCTTCATTGAAGTGGCGCTACTACTTGGTGCGTTACAGATTCTCGATTTATTGAAGGAGTTCTTTTAGTGGATATGTGCTCTCCTTTAGTTGCCTATCTCTGAGGGAACAATTTAACTTAATTTTTTTTTTATGCATATGTTAAGTATATAAACCTGGCATAAATAAAAAATATTTTGTTAGTGATTAGCCGTTTGGTTTAAAAGAAATTAACTATAGGAAGCACTGTATAATTTAAAATCAAATTGCGCAAGTTATAATTTTTAAATAGTGAAAACGTTTTAGTATATGGAATAAAGTTTATAATAAATAATGACATTTACAAAACTTTCTAATAACCATTAGTGACGCTCGCAAGTAAAAAACAACAATAAGAATATCACCCCAGCTATAAGATTATTTAATAGAGAAAATGTATAAGGTGTTGGCGGGGGGAGGACAGAAACCGTCTGTTAGAAATTGGGGTTAACCGTGCAACTGTTAAAGACGAATAAAAGAGCTGCGTTGGTGGAAATCGAAATTACAACCTTTAGTTTGCAAGTCACATTGTTCTTAACTTTGTTATGATCCCAAGGTTTTAGGGTTTTCTGGAGATGATAAGCGCCCGCAATTAAACTCCTTAAGAGCTAAGATAATAAAATCATAAAAAAAATAATAGAATTAAGAAACTAGAAACAGAAGGTAAAAAAGGAACTTGAAGAAGTAAAGGAAAGATGCTATAAGATGCAGAGGTAAACAAACAGATAATTTCTCAAGGTAGACTTAAGTAGCTGTGTACGTGCTAAAAAAGCTAATATAATTATGGATGGTTCAGAAAATGCATTGGTCGCAACTAAAATAAATACGACCAAAAAAATTAAAGCTGAAGACGCATGCTAAATTATGCTCTTTTAAAATAGAGCTCAATTAAATCAATATCCGTATTCATGACTAGTATGTACTGGTATATTTGAAGGATATATGACCTCATTTGAGGATTGTAAGTTACAACTGACGTGGCTTAATTTTAAAAGTAGCTTAATTTAGTAAGTTTAATAATTTTAAACTATTTTATACACAGCACTTAAGCAAGCTTAACTATTCGCTGGTTCTTTGCCTATTATGGTAACCAGAGTTAACTTTATAACTTTTTAAATGAGAACTATAACATAGATATCGAGGCTATTCACTTAACTTTATAAATTTTATAAGTAGTTGTATAAGTTTTACCGCAATAGATAGTTTATTTAAAAGCTGAAAAATTTTATTTCACATTTTAAAGACGGGTGCGAATGTTCATATTTAATATTTTTTTAATTTCGTATTTTAGTTTGCAAAAAAATTGGTGGCATCTAAAATTAGGTTTTAATAACTAATTCTGTGAAAAGTCGCGTACGCGGTATTTTAATTACGCAAACTAACCTCAGGAAGAACTTTGAACTGTGTCTTGTGACAATAATAAGCACTAACGGCTATAAAGCACCAGATTAAGCATTCCAAAGGATATCGATGTTAATATGATTTAATTGCCTCAATTATTATGTCAATTCTGTAGAAGCAGGGAAGCGGAAAAGGAACTATTAATTACTTAAGCCTACACCTAAATAACAAAGCTGCAGATAGTGATGCACTAGTCAATTATTAGCTTGCAAGACGCACTTGAAATCTTCCTGTGGTTAGCGGTTTGCAATATTATAGTAAGCGCGTTCGCCTTCTTGACTAAAGCGAAATTTAGTAGATGCTATTTCATAAAAAGAATTAGTTTGTAGGCGTATGGTATAAAATACTTATCTATACACGGGTACTAAATTAATTAATAACAGGTTCAATATATACCTAAATAATTTATCTAATTTAGATGTTTACAATATAGGTAACCGCAGTTCTGAAGCAAGGATTTAAAAATGAAAATTAGAGTTAACTACTGTGATAAACAACAAGCGATATATAACTTTGTTAATGAAAACGTTAGAGTAAATGAACTTAAATATAAAATTTTTGAGGGAACAGGTGTGCCCCAGCGCTATCAAAGACTTATGGTGGACGGAAAAGTAAGTAATTTTTTTTTTCATTGCTCTAATCAATTAAATTAAAATATTTAGAAAGCTTATAAGGGTCCTTAAGCTTATATACTAAAAAATGTATATTTTACATTAAGGTTTTGCGTGATGAAGAGTTTTTAGTTAAAAACAAACCGATTTCAGCCATTAAAGTTCAACCAACCAAGCTAAATGAGAAACACGGGGAATTTTTAGAAACAACTTTGTTATACGACGATCTACAAGGCGGTAATACGGGAGACCAAAATTTAACGATTAAGTCTTAGTGTTACTAAATAGGAGCTTGCATCGATAACTGTTGCGGTTGTACTTGCGTATGTAGGCCCTTTGAGTGCATACATAGAGTATGCTGCTTTTTCACAGGTCCTTTTTATGTAGTGTTAAAGTAACGTGAAATTAACTGGTTATAATTATTTAAGGTTGCGACTTACAATTTAATACTTGCCAATTGTTCTGCTGGCGTTGTATATGCCTTCCGACGAGTGAACAGAAAAGTGAAGCAGAAGCGTAACCTCCAGTATATGTAATGCTGCGCCTCTGCATTTACGAATGCACTAAATAAAAACTTTTGCAGTCGTTCCTCTTTTATCAAGCTTAAAGTAAAAGTAGCATATAGAGTAAAGTACCGCTTAAATATAAACAGGATAAAACGCATCCTTCAGGATAGGAATCGTTGTTTACCCCGGTAAAACACGTGAGTCACCACGTGGTACATTAAACCACTTTGCACCTGCTTCATCTCTCACTTTAGGATTATTACTTCCTAAATGTATAAATTCCCTCGAAAAAAATGATCGTTTCTCCTCTTTTTCTCCATCAAAAACAGTTTAAGATGATTCAGTAACTAATAAAAAAGTCCGAACAAACAGAAGGTGACAATACCACACTAAAAAAAAACATATATTAATTTATCTTTTAAAAAATAATTATATTTACTTACAAATGTCAAGCTATATTATGAATACTGGTGAATAACAAATTAAAGATTTAATTTTAAGCTAATAAAGAAAAGTGGTTAGCAATTGAATATTGTACAAAAGTCAGAGCACCTGTTAGGTTTCGATACTCAACCTAAAATGACCACGCTTCAAGTTTAATGCGAAGGCCCTTTAGGGAACCCAATTAATAATTGGAAAAATAAAGTCTATATTACATAGCTTATTAATTTATACTTAAAAATTTTTGGTATAAAGTTTCAAGTTTTTCTAGTCATCTTAGTAAATTGGGAGTTCGTAACTTAAGAATTTTCTGCAATATGTATGAGAATACTCCATTAAAGCTCATTTAATTTGTTACGCAGCAAGTCTAGGAACTAGGTGGTAGTAATTATAACTAAATTAAAGTGTATATACACATCTCATCTTTAACTTAAATAATTTTACAAGAGGTTTCAAGCTTGTTAAAACATTTTCAATGTGCTCATTGGAAAACTGATACTTTAATTCTTCCCAGACAACAGTTAATATATACTTGTCTAAAATTTTGTTATAATTATTACTATAAAATGCACAAAAAAAATCATTTTCTCTAACAAAAAGAGTCATAATGTATAAGAGCTGTCTATATTATGTACTCTTAATGGATTTTTTTTATTAGCTTAAAATATCGTTACAGACTTTTCAAAAAGTTTACAACTATTAAATAAAATGTTAAAGCGCTATTATGGCCCTTGATACTTACAACGCAGATTACTTTAAGGTTTATTTGTTATTTACTAGTTTTTGCTAGTTCAGATTAATATAATTAATATTTAAAACAATTATTTTTACTTGAAGAAAAGTTATGAGAAGGTGTTTTACGTGTCCGTAATAATGGTACTTTACCCTTCCAGAAGGCTACTTGCTTTTTTTGAGTGGTAGTGAGTCGCCCAAGTTCTTCGGAAAAAGAGCGGGACCAGGTTATTTAAAGAAAACGAACTTATAAAGAGCAATTTACAACTCCCGCTAATTTTTTATGGTCATCTCGTTAATTATAAACGAAATAAAAAGTTTGCTGAATGACGTAAACGGAGCACCTACTATTATGCATTAATAAATAAGTAAAGTGACCTTTTAAAACGCAAAAAGTAAATTTTAAGTCAGATTTTTTAAAACATTTAAAACCATGGGGCATCTTAGTTGTACTTTTCTTTTTTAATTAACTGATTCAACAAAGGATGATCGCACCAAACTTAATTTTACAACGGAGGAAATCTTAAGATCTAGTAGACAGTATATATTGAAGGCATACTCTTTAATATTGCTAAACACCCCCTTTAATATCTCTTAAAGTTTAATGAAGATTTTTCAAGGCAACAACTTACCAAAGCTACTCCTGATACTACGATGCAATATCAAGCAAACATCACAGCTGGGGAAGATATAACGCCTCTTGTACGAGCAACTCGCGATAAAAATATTTAAGAATGTCAGACACTTTATAGTCTCTATTCTAACAGCAACAACTTAAAAAAAAGTAATAATATAAAAAATTATATGTTACGGCCATTATTTGAGTTAAGTCTCAGATAGAAAGATAAAAAAATTGTTTTTATACCGTCGGGGACAATGACCGGCACAACCCATAAAGATTCTATGTTAAAATTTTTAATAATTTGATTTTTTATTCACAGAGGCCTAAAAAGTTACTAAACTTAATTCAAATTTCTGCTAAATTTTAAGAAAATAATCTGGCCGCCCTTTGAAATAGAAATAGTTAGCCATAAACAAAATAAAGTGCAAATAAAAACACAAAGCGTAACGGCGCGCAAAGGTTAAACTCGTTTACCACGAAACGCGACGGATACGCTTATAGGTCTGCCATTCGCTAAGCTTTGTCATATGCTTTGGTTTTTAAGGAATCGTAAGTTTTAGCTGGTGAAAAATTTGGAACTAGTATCAATCCATGTTGCCTACTGAAATTAATGATGAACTATTACTAGATTATGAGGACTTCGTAGTAAAACTGAAACAAGTTATTATACTTACTTAAAAATTAGACAGACTCTTATTTTGCCTGCAGGCAGTCATAAACGAAAAATGTTCTCCAGAACTGCTACCCTATGAAGATTTTTTGGTTGTGAGTTTGACAGAAACCTTGGAAAATCAGGTATATTTTTAAAACCTTTCTAACTTTTTTCTTTGTAAAATTAAAAAAAAATATAAGAAGAGTAAAGCTTTACTAAGCCTACTTCCTTGAAGTGCTTTAGTAACCGTATTTCGTACAACAATTTCTGTTGTAGTACTTTTTTTTTGTAGACCGTACTAAGTCATTGTTATATTATATAATACAAATTCTTTCATGAACTCCCTCACGTTTTTTTAAAGCGACTTTTAAAACAGTAGAATCTTTGTGAGTTCACATTTTTCGTAACTAGTTTTTAATTAAATTATTTTTTGTGAAGTCTAGCTCTTGTCTAACTAATTTTCTATAAAAGTTTTGAAGGCTTTAAGTTCACCTATCTATTATTTAGTTTTTTATAGTGCAAAACTTGTTATTTCTCCTTTATACTGTACAGTGGTGCTTTACTATTATAACATAAAATATAATTAAAGTTCGTTTAAAATTAAAACAATAATATTGGTGATTGGTTTATTTAAAATTTATTAATTTATTTCCTTTTTATATATAAAAATTGTCCTCATCGAGGAAGAGAATTTGGCCTTAATTAACTTAGATGATCCAGTTGCTTTATTACGCTCACAAATAGGTTATATTGAAGTAGATCGCATTAATTATTTGTTGAAAAGTTATATGAGGACAAGAATGTTTAAGGTAGCGTTTTTTAAATCGCTATCTTGCCTTACCGAGAAAATCAAATTTTTCCAATTATTAACCACTTAAATTTATTTTTAGATGGAAAGTTTTCCCGCTTTTACTATTAAGTCAAAGAAAATGCGCCAGAGACTGTCTCCAGATGAATTTTCTTATTGCAAAAGGTATTATTTACTTAATTAAAGGCTTTTTAAATATATAGAGACAAGTGTTTAAGGCCCGTTTGTCTCGTTTACTTGTAGACTCCTAAGAATTTTTTATTAACTTAAGTAAAGCTCAAATTGAATTTAAAGAGAATTAAATTATTTTCACTTATTTTCTATTAAATTTGCTTACCTTTTCTTTTTTTTATAAAGTTAAGCTTTAAAGCTTGATCTTTTCTTTATAAGTTATATTTTATTTTAGATATGTAGATCTAGTTTTTGGGCACTTTATGCAGTCGTTCTTGTCTTTTCTGCCAGAGAGGTATCAAGACATTGCTCTGTCCAACGACGACATTGAGATGGGTTCTTCTCATCTTGTTACTTACTCCCTTCAGCACCTTCTGTTTATTAATTCATAAAAGTACCAAAACCGTCCCTCGATCGCCACGTTTTTGTAAGCTTTAGAGAAAGACTTGAAGATCTGCAGATTTCCACAGAGTTGTGTTATACTCATATTTCTTTAGTTAAGATTTACTTTCGTGAGTAGTTTAATGCCCTCTTTTTGTAGCGAATACATCTCTGTGGATGCAGGGGATACGTACTTACTGCAGTATGGTCTTGTCAAAGATGTACTGCTCAACGGGCAACTGAATCTCGTTTAAAAACAGGTAGCAACAGTAGAAACGTACTAATAAATTTCATTAAATTCTTATATTCATTAAATAAAAAGTAGGCTTGTTTTTTAATTTTTCGGATACCGATTTTAGTGTTAATAACTTTTTTGTTTTTATATGCGTAGAATAAATTAGTAATATATTTTCAGCTATTTTTAAAAAATTTTTTTTTCGGGAAGCAGTACCGAGAGAGCGAAACTATTTTAAAAACAAAATCGGTCCTTTTTTTAAAAAAAAATTTAAATAACTAATTTAGTAGAATTTGATAACTGTGTCAGTAAGTTTGAACCGGTTTAAGTACGACCGTCTTTTTACTGTGTTTTAAGTTTAATCACTCTTATTATAAACTTAATGAGGTTGTATTGAGTTTTTTAAGGAAAGACGGCCTTTCAGGTTTAATACTTGCTTTGTTTCAACCTGTTAAATTATTAAGTGTTAAAGTTATCACTATTTAGGCGCGTTTACAAACTTCTGAAGGAAACTGTAATCATTTTTTAATCCCCTTTAGGCTAACTGTTAATAGCTTAATTATGAGCTTTTTTAAAAGATGTTAATTGCATGAAGACAGAAGGAAGGGCCGGCACCGCAAAGGAAAAGTTCTGATTAATATAATTTCTCCATTCTTTAAAAAAAAGGCTGTTAAATTATGGTCGCTCTCAGTATATATAATATAAAGTGAGAGACAAACTATTGAAAGTTCATTAACTATTTTTTTGCTGGGAGCAAAGTTTTGTAAGAAAAACTTGACCTAATAGTATTTGTAGGGATAGCCTTCGAGTTTATAAAGTTAATACTCGATTTAGTAACCATTATGGTTTTTTTTAACACACCTTGAGGGGTTTTACTAGCATTTTTCTTCTTGCATCTAATTCGTATTAGCATATTATTTATCTTGTGTATTCATTTTTTTCACTATTGTAAGAGCCGTAGATTAGTTTACTGCAATTTTTCCTTGTACTCTGGTGGAGTCTAGTTTTTTATTTGCATTATTACCCTTTCAGCTGTAAAATACTAACAGCTACGCAGGCCAAAAGTGGTAGTTAACATTAGTTACTTGGGGAACCTAATATTTTCATTCTACTATTTTGAGCAAGAAAGTTTACCATATAGGATATATATAGCACGGCAACCCAAGTTTGAACCACTCAATATAAAAAGGCTGAAGGGCTAACGGATCTGTTTGCTAGGGGTTTTGAGGCAATCAATTCATTCTTTCTTAAGTACTATTTTGTAGGACTTATAGGAGGATGATTGTATGAGCAGTTAAATATGGAAACTTATTGAGTAACTCTTTGGAATTTAACAACGATGACTTTAGTATTGACCCTTACGACTGGCACGTCGCGAATTTACCTACTTATGATTAGTATTTTGCCCTACTTTTTGGCATTGTAAAAATGGTTAAATGTGAGTGCTTTTATAAACAAAGCTGGACAGTTTAGCTGAGATTATTAACAACGATATTTTATAGCCAGTACTTGTTTAGAAGAGGTCTATAGCTTATCCAAAGAACGTGTGGCCTTAACACCCTGGATGAACATCGCATAAAAAACATACAATAAAGTAAGCACAATACCTCCTTTTACTTATTGAACGCTATATAGGGTGCCAACTCCCAGTACTTAGTTTTTCAAGCCCCTAAGGACCCACCTGCAGGTGACCCCTTACTTAAAGCTTGGCCACATGATAATTATAGACAAAAAACTGTTATTTCTACTTTATTTTTTTTTTTAGTACTAAAAACTATTGAATCTTTATTTACTTATTCAAAATTTGGTTAAAATAAAAGTTTTGCTAACTAGTATTATTAAAGTCATGATTAAACCGCGTATAATAATTTTAATTCTGCTTAAAAAGTACTGCAACACCCAAGTATGGAGCAAACTTGGGCGTAAAGGTTTCATTATAATTACTTACGTATAAGTTTCACAAATGTCTAATAAAAATTTAAAAATTTTAATTAACCAAGGGCCATTAAAAAATCAAAAATCTATAGAATTATAAATGAAACTTTCTTTACTTCCTTCGTAAGGATTGTGCAATGATTAAGATATACTGTAAAACTTGTAAACTTCAACTAAAGTTATTTATTAACAATTAGTTGACTCCAAAAGATGCCTTTTCGTAGATCTCTCCATTATGACATTTTAATCATATATATTCGGAGACTGTAAAAATGGAGGAGACAACCTCTCGTACGTATCAAGTACTTATTACATTATTACACAAATATTTGAATAAAAAGGTTTTCTAATAAATGGTAACCTATTATAGCATAGCGTTATTTTAATGCGTTAGGTAACCAGCTTATTAAATTATATATAAAGTAAAAATTTAATTAGAGGAGACCGGTTATAAGGGAAACTTTTTTTAGCGATTAATATTTATAGGGATATATAAATTTTTTTTAAAAGTTGGTAGAATTATTTATCGCATTTTAATTGATTGATATCATAGTAAAAAAAAATGTTTTACCTGGTAAAGATTAAACATCTTTGTTGATTACTTGTATGGTTACTTGTGTGGTTACTTATTAACTTTAAATAAGTTTTTAAAGAATTTATAAAACCTTCAGAAGTTATCAAATAATTGATCCTTGCTTTGTACTTAACTTTATAGTTAAAATCCCTCAAAGCCTATTACTTTTTTTATTTTTCAGATAAAAAATTGGAAGGAGTAAGTATAAAGAATTTGTAATGAATCTAATGGTTGCCTTAAGGATAAATGCACCAATAGTTAAGAAATAACGCCAATGATGCATAAATGGAAAACATAATTAAAATACAACCACTAGGCAATTACCTTCAAAAAATACTTTTATATATTTCCAAACTTGTAGGTGAAAGAAAAAAGTTTAAGCGGTGCTTACCTTATATGTTAGTGTGGAGTTGGCATCATAGTTTACCTAATACTTATTGGTTCAATTTTTTTTCCGCTTTCTAAAAAGATTAGCTGAGATTTAAAGGCTTCGTTTCGCAAATTTAATATTGTAAAATAACCAACTGACTTTATAACATCGCAAATAAATTAAATGCTATAAGTGTACATTATGCAAAATGTGGATTTAAGCCCAAAGCTTGTTTCTTCCCGTATCGGCTCCAGTCAAGAGGCTTTAACCTTATTGTCACAACAGACTGCCAGTGTACCATCGTCTCCGTACATAAGCGGCTACCTAAAAGACAACGCTATTTCAAACTTATCTTTTAAAGTTAATGAATCTCAATCCCATGATTCTTCTGAGCTACCCTCATTGTTAGAGTTGTGTAGTGACGATTTACTGTTGAGAGATGCAAAGGAAACGCTGTGTAAAAATTCACCTGGTTGCCCTTCGCCTTGTCAGCTAGAAGCTTGCTGCAACCAACACAGTGACGCAAAAAAAGCTAAGGCTTCCAAGGGCATAGACAACGAGCACAATAGTGCGCATAGTAATGACTGTAGTACTATTATCACTAATTGTAACAAACTTAATAAATCTAATAATTTTGAAGAAAGCAAAACTCAAAAAAGGACCGAAGAAAATACTAATCCACTTCCGACAGATGAAGTCAAGTCTACTATTAACTTAAAAAAAAGATATTATAACATTCTTAACGATTCATTTTCTAATATAGAAAATAACAGCGACGAGAGTTTGCACACTGAAACTAGGAACTCTAAGGATATACCAAACAGTTATAAACCTAAACGGAGAAAAAGACGTACATTTTCTGAGCTAAATCGAAATGTGCGTTGTCCTATAAGGAACTGCGAAAGAAAATATGCTTCTAATCACGCTCTTCATCAACATATTAAAATAAAACATGGCGAATTTGACCTTAATTACGGGCTTTATTGCAATAAGAACACACCCAACTACTTGTGTAATCATGAGTTTGTGGACATTAGCCCATTAAACCAAAGAAATTATATCTATCCAGTTTCAGTCCCCGAAAATGAAATGCTTCTTTACACTGAAATGCAGTCTAACTCTAATGGAGACCTTACTCTGGATAGGTTTTATAAAATTTGGTTATATATATAGTTGCTTTATCTTAAATTTGTGATTTCAGATTAACCAATTTGAGCATGCCGTCGTTGACCAGTGAGACTTTAAATCTTAAAACGTTCAATTCAAACTTTTGTCAAACAGCAAACATATCTCCTTTGAATAACGGAAATATAAACCCTAACTTTAACGGCGAAGCCGCTAATAATTTTGTGAATAATACTTTGAATTCTCAGCTTTGTGGTGACGTTCTAGTAGAAAAAAAAAATGTTAGTCTGAATAGGGCATCTTTTAACAATCCGTTGCTATGCCCACCTGTACCTACTGAAAGTTATGACCTTCTCGTTGGTAATACTTCAATTCAACGTCCAGATCCATTTGTTCCACAACTCGCTTTGCCTACAAATCTCTCTTCCAACATACTAATTTCTAATGTAACACCAAACCGTTCGGTACCTATACAAAAAATTGAAAACAAAACGGCTTTAGAGCAGCTGTCTGTCATTGACTCTGTTTTAGCTAAGGATCAGTTGTTTACTAGTCAGGAAACTAGTGCAAAGACGCTCGCTAGCGAAAATTTCTTCTCCGATCAATTAACTTCCCCAACAATAGAGAATCCTGCTACTGTCCAAACTAATATAAATCTAAACCCCGTCGGAATACCTTCGCTTAATACCAATATTATAACGACAGAAAATCTTAACCTCACTTCTACAGAGAGTATCCAAAGCGCCCTCGGTAATAATGTTTCTGATAATAATACAGATAACAACTGTACTTCTGTTAATTTTAATATGAAAAAGGAAAACTTTTATAATAATAATAATAATAATAATAATAATAATAATAATAATAATAATAATCTCTTTAATATAAAAGCACAAAATGAAGTTAAGGCTGGCACACATAATCTTTTGGATGGCGGTAATCTTTCTAACGTAATGGTTAATAATATCTTAGATAGCGTTGAAAGTACTGCTTCGCAAATACTTGTCCCTTCTGTGAATAAAAGCATTGACGGAAAGCTGTTAGATGCTTTGTTGGTGGGCAACGCCGGCAAAAGTCAGTTATAAAGTTGTGTAGACTATTTTATATGTTAAATTGCCGTGCTTTGTTTTTTGTTTAACCCTCATATTAACACAAAGGTCCTTCTAATTAGTTCTTAGTATTTCTATTAAGCATAAAAAGTAAAGCCTGTATATCCTTACTTAAATAGTGAAAAAGAATGTGAAAGATTATAATAGAAATTCAAAGCTTATTGTTAGTAGGATGAGGATTATTATATAAAAATTAATAGGTTTTTATTATTAATTTGTATTGCAGATTATTTGAGCTCTATACTTCATTATCTACAAGTGCAGAGTTTACTTGCTATTAACAATTTAAAGTCCCCTCCACTGTCTATTCATATTAAAAAAGTTAACTAACTTTGTTACGAAATAAAAATAAAAGTACCGTAAGAGAAGGGATGTTAATATGGTTTTTTGATTTGTGAAAAATGTCCTCAAAATTTTTTTGGGTATGAAGACAGAAATTACTCTTGTTGAACAACTCCACTACTTTATTGGCCAACAAAACGGTATTATCGCAGACATAAGCCACTTGTTCAGAAAAATTACAGCCTCGTTGATAAAAGTAAAATGTAGTCATAATATAAACAGCATATTAAAGAAAGAATATCCAAACTTAGTAAATATTAGAGGCTACCATAGTTTATTGAGCATTCTTTAACTATGTTTTCCACCACTGTATCAACTCCCTCTAGATTTCTAAGTTTAAGATCAAGCGAGTTGACACTTAATAATAGTTGTTTATTAGCCTGTATGATCATGTTATGAAACCTGAAAAAACTATTAAATAGTTGTAAAGTATAACTACCTTACTAATAGCTTGGATCCGGTTTTCCATATCAGTAATAACCTTATCAAGATTTAAAAGATTTAAATTCTTTTCTTGATCGCTAACTTCTATACACTAAAGAATTTAAACAAAGGTGAGACGTGAATAACATAAAAATCAAGTTAAAGTAATAACCTGATCGGAAGGTATAATTATGAATTCCGGAATTTCAAAAATATTTCGATAACAATACATCTCAAAAATGTCGAATTCTTCATTGATGGTGACATAGATAATAGCTAAGACTTCACTTAGTTCCTTAGAGGAATGAAATAAGAAGGTAGCTACAGTCACACGAACTATAATAAAAGTACTTTTGTTAGTTTTGCAGGAGGATAGCCCCTCTTTTCTAAAGTTTTATATACATTTTCGATTATCTCATAAAAAATATCATTTACAGCAGTAATTACGCTATCAACAAATGAAATCGGTGTAAAACCAAGAAATTGCGTTTCGTACTCGTAGATATTAAAAGCTTTCTCTCCTGTTTCATGCATGTTGTCTTAATCAACACATAAAGATGCCATTCTCAATAACATGACTTTGATTTAGTGCCCTCTAAGGGGTAAATTCAGTAAAAAGTTATTGGAGTGCGCTATCGAAGCTATTTTTATATATTACGTAAAAGTGAACTGATAATTTAAAGTATTATGAAACAACAAATTTATCTCAGTTTTGCACTGATTTCAAAGTTAATTTTTTAAAAGGAAAAGACGCGGCGCTCTTAAAACTACCGACCGCGAGAGCGTAAAATAAAATTTTATCCACCTCTCTTGCGCTAAGACTTTTTTTTAGTAGCTGAGTCTAGCCCAAAAGTTCCTTTCATTCAAAAAAAGGGCTAAACGCCCATCTTTACATAATATGCATTTAGACATAACTGTCATTGTATTTTATTATAATTATATTTCATAATAGTTAATACGCAACCTGTAAGGATAATATATAAAAGCTTACTACTTAGATGCCTTCAACAAAGTCTCAAATATATTATTTATATCATCGTTAATACGGTGGTTTAAAAATTAAAGTAAACAGTTTCATACAATTATTATTCATATTTTTTTCAAGTGCATTATTTAGTTGACTGGCGCCGGATAATCTTCTTTTCAAGACCGCGATCTTAGCATCTTTTCTCTGAAAGTGGGTGTACCTAAATTTAGAATGGTTTCAAGTAAATGCAATATATTTTGATATTAGATAGCACCGGTTTTAAGACTTGCAGTTGGCTTGAAATTTGTGAACGCTAAATTAGTAAATGTTGTAGCCAGTACTGCATTCCTGTGACAAAAACCTGTAAACATTAAAATTTAATAAGCATTTAAAGGCAAAGCCCCTTGAGGCTTCGCTGGATGGCCTCCAGGTGGCTTCTTGAGGCTTACTTCTCCTAGCGGTGGTTTTTAGCGGTTTTCCACCACGACAGTCGTATGACGGGACTCCGTGTGAGGTATATCTCTTAATCCCTACTTTGGGATAGTTATGATCCCTTCTTAGGGGGATACACTAGAAGGAATCGCGCCACAAGCTGAAGAAAGGGAAATTAGATTAAGCGGCTTAATTAAAGTCTTAATTAGTAATTCAAAGACCAAAAAAAAACTTATTTTTCGGCTCGTGCAGCCCTCTTGCCGATATAGATGAGGCCTGTGCACCTCTACTTTTTACTACGGATTTATAGCAAATCCGAAGTACATCAGACACACCGTAGCCCTCTACAGTATATTTGCGTCGTTTCTATGCAGGACACAACTTTCGAGTGAGGGTTGGGACTCCGCCATCGCCATTTTACCGTCGACTAACAGCGGGTGTTCCGCAAGGCTCTCTGCTCTTGCCCCTATTCTTCGCGCTACGCTGTACATGCGAGATATTTTACTCCCTGCGAACCCTCTCGCCCACGTTGCGCTCTATGCCGCTGACACAGCAGTTTACGCATCCTCAAAGAGCCCCACGTTATTAAGGCAAACCTGCAGAGTTTTATTTGGAAACCTTATCAACTGGTGTCGACGGTGGGAAGTAAACATTAATGGAACGAAGAGCAAACTAATCCTCATCTCAAGAAGATGTATTACGCTACTCCCGCCTCTAACCCTCAAAGATGTTAGGATTCCAGGGGGCCTTTATTAGGCTAAGTACTTGGATAGCGTCATCGATAAGCACTAACTTGGAGGTAACGTAGAGTTCCTTATGACTAAGGTCAAAGCAGCAATTCAGGCACTCTACCCATTGCTGTGCGCTAAAAGCACAATACCCGTGCGCAATAAACTGCGCCTTTATAAAATATGCGAGCGCCCTATTATGACCTTACGCATCTGTTGCATGGAGATATGAAAAACCGTCAACAGTTGCACCCTTTAAATACAGCAAAACAAGCTCCAGCGACTAATGACCAGAGCCCCTTTTTTCGTGAGGAAGGATATGTTTCATGACGACCAGAGGTTGGGATGACTTGAAGTCTTTTTTCGAAATGCAACTTCAGTTCCTTTTTTTTTTTTGGACGTATTAGTAGGCATCCATACTGCCACGAGATTCGAGAACTTCCGCAAGAACCCTGGTAAGGCTCACGCTTCTGAAGGTCCGTGATGTGCTTTAAGCGCACAATTAAGTTTTCTTTTATACCTTTATACACATATGTACTAATTTTATTGTAAGATGACGATCTGCCGAATCCGAATACAGTCTAAGACTTAAATAAATTATTATCGAGATCAAGCAGTTTGCGCTTGATATTACAGAGCACCTACACAATTCATAAAACAACACTCCATCCCGACATGGTTTACATAATTGACTGGTTAGTAGTGATAAAAGTATGCCGGTGCTAAAAAAACGGCATTCTAGGGGCAAATAAAAGGTTAAAGATGTCACTTAAGCCGAGCGATATAAGTGTCGTAGCTAAAAGATATGTATATACAGTATTCTACCTTATATACGCAAATATGAGGATCTATAGAAATAGTTTAGGCGGACTAAGCTTTATTTAGTTAAGTTATGAGGCACGGGCCCCCTACTTAAGGAAACAAAATCTTAATCACGTGATAAAACTATAAGTACTCGCTAATTCCAAAAAATTTTGTTAGCTTAATTATGGCCTATATCACTTCATGTTAAATGTTATAACTGCTCGAGGGTAATGTAAGTAGTAATATTAACTTGAGAATTGACTATGAATGGTAGATATTAGGGGTTATAACTATTATATTTAAAATCTTTTTGGAATTCATAACTTTCCCCAAGATACTTATGAAGTTTGTATTCAGTGTAGTGCTTTACAACTGGGGCTCTTGTCGACCAAAAGCTGTAATAATCCTTTGAACTGTATTGCCTGGTACTGACCTAACTTACTTAACCTTTAACCTTAACTTCAAGTTTCGAATAAAAATGTCCTATTTTTAAGACTTGCGGCCTTTTGTTGTCTACAAAATTAGGGTTGTACATTCAAAAGTGTAGTTCTCCCAGTCTTTAATCTTTTAAGTGAACAAGTTTATTCAGGTTTTTTATGCAGAATAGCAATAGAATACTTCAAGTTTACACAAAGTTTTAGGTCTAATGTTATATATAAAAGTAAGATCGGATACAAAGGGATCATCGACAGGTATATAATACTAAGTATTAGCACTATTCCTGAATCTACAGACAAAATATTCAAATCTATAGATACAGGCACTGCTTCAACCCTAAAAAGAACCAGTAAAATTTTTTTAAAGGAAATAAAATGCACTTGTTGGGGTTACAAAGACTAACAACGTTAAGGTTTACAACAACTGCCCCAAAATGTGTAAGCTATTTTTTCCATAAAACTAAGCGTGACTGCAGAAGTTTTTAAGTAACTGTGTGCCCTTAAAAGAACTGAGCTGGTTACGAAAGCCGGAATTAGTATTTTATAATATACGAGCATATTAATATTTAAGTTTGCTTAATGCCACGGATTGTAGCTTTTTTCAAAGTTACCTACGTCAGGCTACATTTACCTTGCATAACTCTATATTAATTTAAAAACTTTTTAAGAAGTCAAGCTTATTTCAATGCTCATTATGCTTATATTTATAAGCACTTTAAGACAATAGCTTCCAACACAAATAAGCTTTTAACCTTATTTAGTATTATGATACCGCCCTTATATTATAACTAATAAACCAACATCTCGGGTAGTGTAGATTATATTTAGCGATTTAGAAAATTTTTTAATTTAAAAAACAATCAACACTTTATTAAATGAATTTTATAAGGCAAAATAAAAAAACGTTATTCCCAAATAATCGATCTACTAAGATTAGAGAGTAACAAAAACTATAAACCAAGCAGTCTATAGTGTTAATCGTAACTAACAAGATAATAAGTCACAAAGTATCCAGTAGCTGACAATAAAAATAATAAACTATTATTTGTTCATCTTAGTCAAAAGTATTTTCTTGTTTCAACGAAATTCAAAAATACCGACCTCCTGCACAATTTTCCAGCGCACTTTAGAAATATTTTTTATCACCCTTTTTTGATTATCTAACACAATTTTAATTCAATAAAACCCTTATAAATTTAAAGAAGTTTTTTATTAAAAATATAAATTATACCATGTTGAAATGCAGCCGCCTTTTATTGCTAAAGATACATTATTAATCTACTCAAGATATAAATATATATTTTGTTCAAAAAGTCTTCCTGTACTATACAGCTATTTAAAAAGATAGTAACTAAGCAAATACAAACTCATATATAACGTTAATAAATTAACAGAATCGATAAAAGCTCTAAGAAAGTTTTTAAGTCTAAAAAGTTATTCGAAAAAACTTAATAAATATATAAAAATATCATAATTTCCTGTGCGTAAGCGTAAAAGATTCAAATAATAATTAAGTATATTATTAAAAGGTTTTCCTAGGCCGCTCCCTATATAAATAAAATAGTATTGTGTCAGAGTACACTAAAATTGCAAACAAATACAGAAAAATATATTATGAAAATTCAATACATGAATATAGAAATATAAATATGTAAACTAGCTATACTTACAAACATATGAGGATAAAGTGAAATTATATAAAGGTAAATCAATTTAGTAAAATTATTTAATAAAAATCATTTTAAAAAATTTACATGAAAACTATTAATTAGTTTATATAAAAAAATTAATAAGAAATATTGTAAAGTATACACTAATAAATTTGGATGAAGATTCTAAAAAATTAGCTATTAAACCATAATTACAAAATATAAACTGTACCCTATTTAATACTAAGTAGTACAACATGAAAAAAATTAAGAGCGCTGAACTAATAAAATGAGACTGTACTAAAATTCTTCGAAGGGGTTAAAAGGATAATAATAAAAATCTCAAAAAATTAATTATCAACGTACTAAAAGGCTCCTAAAAAGCAAAAAGGGCTTAATACTCATAAACTGCAGGACGCTATACAGACTATTCCAAAAAAAGCTATAACATAAATCAACCACGATAAAACTACATAGTGAGTATAATAATTAATCTACACTAATACCCTTTAAAAAAATTAATAAAATTAAAATAACAATTTTACAGCATGTTTAAGCAGAATATACGAAAAAATTATATAAATTAATATATAAAAATAAAAAATTACTTATATAAATACAAATAGATAGTAATAGTAGGAAAAAAGGTAACTCACAATTAACTCATCCAATTCGCCACTTCTAATTTTGGCGATCATTTCGGGTGCAGGTAAACCATCAACTTTACAGCCAATAGAATGGCAAGTTCCAAGAATCTCGCACAGAGTTCCGGACATTTCTTTGGCAAGTGATCTTTCCCGCATTTGCTGTCCAATATTTAATAAATCACTAAAGGTGATACTCCCGCTATGCTTAACATTTTTTTCCTTTTTGCGATCACGAATCGGTTCTCGTAAAGCTTTAAGATATACAAAAAATAGTAAAAAGAATTTACAGGGTACAATTTATATATATGTACCACGCAATATAAGAGCCGAAGCAGAAGGCACAATGGAAGTAGTAGCCTGCCGATTTTGAATTCTTATAGCAACATGGCACTTGATCCCTTTAAATGAAACGGTATCTGCTGCTATTTGATCGCCTACTTTTTTAGGAGCTATGCCAAAAGCACCGATTTTAGGAGCCAAATTTGCGGTTGGCGGAGGTTGACCACCAATACACTTTATGTATACGTAATTAACTTGTTCAGGATCAAACTTGGGCGGCATTTAACTAAAAAAAAAGGTAAATTTTATAGTAGTATAAAAATAGAGTTATCTCAGAGCTATTACACTAAAAAATTGTGAGTTCCACCAAAAATAAAAAATTAAAAAAAAGTAAAAGAAAAACAAGTATAATTTACAATCAGATAAGAGCAAAAAGAACTATAAATGTGTAATAATTTTATACTTTTTGAGTATAGTGACTATTATTATAAACGTAATAAAGTAATAATATTAAAAACCAAAGAGAAAAAGAGGGGACACTAATAAAAAGACGAGGTTGCATGGATAAGAACTAAAGAATATATAGCACATGCAGAATATAATTTGCGTCTATGCGCACGCGAAGAAAAAGTGTTAGAACTGCCCCTTTCACTTCTATTCGGCGGGTCATGCAAAACACCAAGACGGTAAACCCAGCTCCGACAAACCTACGTGATATATATGTCTGGTAACAAACTCACCAACTATTTTATTATTGTAATCTGCAGCGTCTTTATTTTTTAAATTTAGTAACTATTGGATACCTACAGAGCCCAATTAAATTTATCCAAAAACAAAATATTGGTCTAAGTTTAACTTGATCAATTATTCGTAGTGTTCCTCTGCCTGAAAAGAGTTAACCAGCAGCACATAAATGTTGCTATATATACAGTATTGGTTATATCGCTAATCTAATCTTTTATGAATTACTTAAAAACTATAAATAAAACATAATTAACTGATGCAGCTATACGTTATTGTGTCTCATAACTCTAGATCTATTTTCTTACAGACTTAAACTGTTTTAATTACGTACGTAGTTATAACTAAATCGTCTAGCAAGTTAATAAAAGATATTTTATGGGAAGAAGAGAAAGAGTGAGAGAAGAGTGAAGCAACCCATATAAAAGAGTGTACTATAAATATAGAAAAACAATTGCTTGTGACGAAGTTTAAGAGGCTTTTTGCTTTAAAGGTATAAAAGTCGTGCGACCTAAAACATCGTGAGCAAACAAATTTCAGAATACTCCGAATAATTATTCAATACGATAAAAGAAAACAATTATATGACAGTCGAAATAATGCAATAATCTGGGCTTGCATTCCCGCGGCATCAACAAAATTTACTCGTTTTGCTAGTTTTTGTTACAGCCTCTAACTGACAGGATAAAAAATTAACTTGTATTTTGCTAATTTGAAGGTTCTTTTTATATTTTGCGTATATACAAAAGGAAAAATTTACTAAAAAAAAATATTTTTAGCTGAAAAATTCTATCCTACTTAGACCCTTTCCATTCCTTACAAGGTAGCAACATTTCAGAAACCTTTACAAAGAAATATTTTTAAAATTACTAATGAAAAGATAAAATGAAAAAAAACGAATTGTTAATTAAATCTATTTTCAGTGCATAGTTAAATGTTCGAAAGTAGGATTTCAAAAAAGCTAGTATGTCTAAGGGTGTCAACATTCATACAACGCTTAATTTCGTACAAAAGTTTCCTGGCGTTGAAAGTGGTTCTGCCTCGATGCTCGAAGGTGGAATTGTAAGAAGGTATGCATCCAAATTTTTCGAATAGCTTTTAATTTCTGGTTTAAAAAGAATTCTGGAAATAGCCATATCAAACTGTTTTTTTGATCGCAAATCCTTTTTTTTTGGAATTTCGTCAATACATTTCCTGGTTTCGTCCTCAGCATTCAATTGACGTTCGTCTTCACAGATCAAATGTCTAACAAAATTTCCTGTTGTTGTCCGGATAATATATTGCGACGGACAAGTGAAAACTGTAGGATCACCGGATATTCTTTCAAACGCTTTCGGATTATGAAGAAAAAAAAATTAAGACTGGCGTCAATACGTTCCTTCGTTCAGTTAATCTTTTTTTATTCGCTGTAGATAATTCACTGCTCAATTTACCTTTTGTTGACCAATTTTTTACTAAAAATTGCAGGTCTTAAACCTAACCTTAACCCCTGTTAATAAATTTATAAATTCCCCTAAGTCGCGCTGCGCCTGCCGAGAACCTCGACGACCGCTTTGATAGGTTCAAGTGCGCTATGGATCTTCGAGTATTTGCCATTCCAATTCACAAAAACTTATTTCCGCATGCAACTCTAACAATGCTAAAGTAACACAGGCCTTTAGCTTTAAAAATCTCTCTACCATATAACCTGTAGGCTACTCCATCCAGGTTCAAACTTAATTCTCTTCCAAACTGATCTGTTACATTATTTTACAAGTAAATCTCATTATAAATGATTTTCTGATCCCTTTACAACTTAACGAACTTAGTTAATTATTTCTTTATAATCTAATAATTCCGTTAAAAAAAACCCCTTCGTTTTCATTCGGTGAATACTTCGTCGTCCCATAAATCCGATGAAGAATCTCCCTTTTCGCTTATAGTCTCAATTTCAATTCTTCTTCCAGTTTCTCGTTCTTTTTTTTTTTTTGTAAAGAACGTCTAAGCCTGAAGACCATGAAGATAACACAGCTGCTGTTCTACAATAAAAACACAAAATCAATTATTTAAGCAAAATAAATTTATAAATGACTTTTAAGTTTTTAACTCACCGACACCTAGCTCTGCTTTTACAATTTCCCCATTCATTACACTAGCACCATCCATACACACACAGATACTTTATCTTTTTCATACTACAAATTAAATGAATTAATTCTATTTTCTAAATTGCGATAATATTCTCGACAGGCATTTATCCTTTCATCCGAGCGAGTCCTAAGTTAGAGACGTGGTTTGAATTTTTGATACAGCAATGAACGTTTACATTTAAGTGGCATCAGTTTATTTTAAAGGTTCATCCAATCAATGGAAATGAAAAATTAGTGTAAAGTTTTAAAACACAAATTAAATTAAAAAAGGGAACCTATGATTTTGGCGAAGCATTGCAAGAATTTACTTCATTCCATTTTTTAACGGAATTCCGTATTTCATTACGATATTTCTAAAAGTAGGTGATGAATTCGGCAAACTATGCCCTGACTAAAAGTATAACTTTTTTAAATCCGTCGAAGTAATAAAAGATTTGAATGGAAAACCATCTAATGCTACCATTCGCGATATGATCTCATAGTGAAAATTACTTTTTTTTGGTTAAATGAGTGATGTCGCTCAGTAAAATCGAAATCCGGATTTACTTCCAGGTTTTGTCCCTTTACTTTACGACAGAACGGTGTTAATTTCTTTGTAAATTAAATCGAACTTGTTAACGGTTTTTAAATGTGCAAACCTTTTGTCGATCTAGCACTCAATTTTATAACTCCGGAATATTCTTTGCACTTAGAAGATTTTTTATCCGATGTTCAAAATATCTACTTCTTTTTTTTTACTCACTGTAATAAGAAAAAGAAACAAAGCATTCAAACGTGGGTTACAAGTTTAATTTTAAGTCGAAAATTAACGAGTTTATTTCGCAGAGTAGGCTTTTATTAAAAACACGTGGCAGGCAATACTGAAAAGACTTCGTGTTATGAGTTGTAGGCATGTCGTAAGGAAAAAACATTTAAAAACAAGAAAAGCATCTTAACTTGTTTTGTGAGGATTTCTGCAAATATTGATTAATAAAAAATAATAAAATTACAACTTTACTTTCAATTCCGCAAAGAACATGAAACACAAAATTAAGTAGTATAATACATTTTATACAAAACACACTAACCTTAAAACAGAAATATACAAACACGATACCAAAAACAAAAACAAAAAATACAAACTAAGAAACCAAGATTACTTCCTAGTTTGAGGTTACTAGTTTCTACAGGCTTGTAAAGGTTTACTAAACAAAATAACCTGAAATTAAACTGGAATAATTATATATATATATACAAATATGGAAACATTTCCTGACATTATTAAAGGAATCGTAAGCCCCCGTTTCTTCCTTTCCCTAAGTTACGCCCCCTTTTAACCTCTAGGTAGTTCACGTGGTTTCTTAGCCATTTTTGGCAGACTTCTCACAATACACCATTCCACATGCAAAGGAAAAACCCAAGGCGTGTTTATTTTCCTCATGGTCTGCTCCCCATCTTTCTTGCTAAGGGCTTTTGTCTTGTCTCTTGTTCCTGTATGATCTCTTTACTCCGTTTCTAGTGATCTGTTGTCCTTTTTATGTTTTTTTAGTCTTTCCGTCTTTGTTCTGATATACTTCTTGTTCCTTTTATTATCTCTTTTTAATAAAGTCGTTTACTTTACTGTCATTTGAATATTATTTTTATGCCCCACGCCTAATCTCATAGAAGTGACATTACCTTTTGACGCGTTATACAGGTATATAGACAGACTGAAAACCGGACGTAAAGTATTCCTGCTTTCTTATTTCTTTTAAATCTTGCGTTATACAACTTTAATATTAATTATATTCATATTTATAATATTCCTATCAAAATAAAAATTACATTTTCATACAAATGTTGATATATGTTCCTTGGATTGTTGGTACTCAATACCGTTAAATAATTTTTTGTGAACGCTTCCACTTTTTGGCGTGGTGAAATGTGAGACATAGTCTAATAGACCAACCCAGAGAAGTAAAAAAAAAAGAGAATAGTGACTAACCTCATTTTATGTTTATATCGCTCTTATACACTATAGCTATGAATTTTTCCAGAGAATTAATAATGTACTGGAATAATCTCAATAATATATTATATTGAGATTATAACTTTCAGTCTATTATAGCTCTTTACTATAAATTGGTTTTAATAGAGCAGTTTGGAGAATAATGTTTCTAAAACGAAAGTGGCTTTCTAAACATATCTGCTAGATTTAATATTGAGGGTGTATATTCAAAGTAAGTATTTCCATTTTGAGGTTCATACTAGGCTTGGTTCCTTTTGTATATAGTCCTACCTCTCAATTAATAGTGGCTTTAGGGGCTTCTTTCTCTGTGTGATTAGGAACTTTAGTTTACTTTTAATTTATTAAGGTTTATGCCTTAAATACACATTTTTTTAAATTTATCAAAAAATTGACTTTGTCAAACAGTGCCTATACTATATATATTTAAGGAGGTAAATTGGATAGACAAAAGAGAATTAACTCTAATTTGGTAAAGTTACTAAGATAAACTTTAACCAAATAATTAGAATAAGCTTAGACACTAAAGCTCAAAATTGTTTAGAACAGCTTTACCTTCTTATTAATTAACGAAGTTTCAAAAAAGAGTAAAAATGTTAACAAATCTTACCTGTCTTTCATACTCTCTTTGTTTTTATCTATCAACTATGTCAATATGTCTTACCCTCTTGTTCGATGCGTCACCTTTTACTTTATCTTTTTCTGCTTCGTTGTTAATATAAAATTTACTTTTCATCCATAGTTTGAAGATATTTCGAAGAGTTTCCTTTAAAACTAATGTTTTTGATATAGCCTTATTAAGCAATGCACTTAGCCTTATAAGAAGACCTATTTATTTTTGTTTTTATATATATTAGAAGGTCATATCACTGGAGATCCGTTAGCTATAATGATATGGTTTTATAATCTTAAGGGTCAGCCCAAGAGGGATCACAAAAGCACTCAACTAAGAAACTGTAATCAGAATGGTTGTTAAATCTAATATAAAGCGAAAGATTTCTTGTTTAATATAAAGTAATAAAGATTTCTAAGTGCTAATTTCTCATTTTCTTCATTGTGGCAACGAAGGAATTAACTTAGCAAAGATAACGCGCATGAGATATCGGGCCTAGTGCTATCGGCGATATCACTTAAAGATCCAATTTAAATATTCAGTGTTATTGCTTTCATCATTAGGGGGTTTATTTTTACAGGTGGGGAAAGTTATCTTTTTTTATCTGTTATGTTAATCCCCAGAGTTCTTTTAACTTTGATGCAAACTTTGATATTATGCTCTTTTTTCAAATAAGTGAGAAATTTTTTGTGATCTTCAACTATCGTGCAGTAATCAACATAAACCTATAATTATTTTATAATTGTTGGCACCGAAAAGTCTTTAATTAGCCTTTTCCAGAGGAATACGGTATCTTAGTCTACAAGCTAAGTTTTTAAAAAGTCCTAGCTGACCTTTCTAACCGTACAAAGCACTTTATCCTTAACGCGCATTTTTTTAAAGTTTCTCTAATTAGGTTTCTTTGGTAACAATTTATTTTACTTAAAATCATATGTAGTCCTTAACGTATGTGTAGATAAATTGGTCTTTGTAATTTCGTTTGTAAAAAAGGCTGTAGTTATATTAACTGTACAAATAGGTTTTTGCAAAAAATAATTTTAGTCTTGGTGATAAGTATTTGTAATGAACTGAGAAGAACGGGGGATGGATAACTGGTGTTTATATCCCCTAGCAGTCAGTCTCGTTAAGACTGATTGTTTGACTTAGCATGAAACCTCCATGTATTTGTAATGTTATTATCAATGATCAATGGTTGTTTATACTAACAACATCAAATCCATCTTGGGCAAGCGAGGTTTCAAGTTCTTTATTAACTGTATCTCCGTAATTATCTCTTTTTTCCGATTGTTGATTTCAATGTTTGTTAAATAAAAACTTCGTGTCAAAAGGCTACCACTTTTTTTTTCCAGTTCGAGTATCAGTAACCCTAGAAACTCCTTGATTTAATGTACTCCCTATTTCTTTAGAAATGACCTGATCATTATTGCAAAATATATTTGTCGTCAACTTAATCATTACTGCGGTTGTTTGTTAAGTTAAACATTGTGTTTAGTTTATATGGCATCCATTTTATAAGGGTTATAATTTTGTTTTTATGTTTTAGATTATCTTTGGGTTTTTTATTGTAAGAGTATACATTAGTTTGTGGAACCTACAGGTTCACTTTTTTTAGGTGTTTTCCTCTGCATTGGATATATTCTTAGTTTGATGTGTATTATTGCAATGAGTAGAGTGTTGCTTATCGTTAATTTTATTTTTCTCACTATTGTTACTATATTAATTACCATTTAATATTTTTATTATTATTACCATTATTACTACCCTCACACTTATATTTATTACTATAATTATTATCATTATCAGTATTATGGTTATTATAATTGTTATAATCTTTTTAATTATTACTATTTTTTAGATGTTGCTTTTAGAATAGAAATTATGAACTGCTAATCCTTCAAAAATATTTTTATCTCAAGTTGCTTCCCTTGCTGTATGGTCTGCATAAGGTTGCATAGTAGTATTAATAGTAGTCTTGGAAAGTTGTTGACCTTGAAAAAATCTTCGTCATACTTTAAGTGGGATGAAGGTATTTAACAATAGTAAAGGATACACTGTCTGTAAATCTTACGATTTTTCCAGTAGTTAAATAAAGTTTAGTGTATTCATCCTTAGTTTAAGTTGTCGGTTTGGAAAAAACAATGCCATTAAGAGTTCAACATTAAGATTTTTTTTATTCCAAGATCTTAAAACTGTCATTTAAATCTCTAGGTTTACAATAACTTAGACCCCTGAATCTAATCCTAAAGTTTTAATAAGCGACGTCTTTTATTCTTTTCGGAAAGTAGTGTAATATGTGAACCGCGTCACGTAAATCTTCGCTCCTAAAAAATTGTATCTTTGGTCTCTTTCAATATGCAACGCATCATGTTACACAACATTTAAAAGCTTCTCTCACCCGGCTTGTATTGCGGTCTATCTTTAGTACCGTTGGCAATTTAACACCTGCATTTTGTAGTTCTTATCATCTATGGATTTGTTGCTCTTTTAATTTTTCTTCTTTAATTACACATATGAGATGGTTCCAGTTATGTTTATTTTTTTTTTATTTTATGTTTAGAATTCGCATAGGTAACGGTCACTCATTAAGACCTTGTCTGTTGCGATTCTAACAAACATATCTCCATACGACGGTATGTCCGTCAATATAAATAAATTGTCCTGAATTACGTTAATTGTTAGTTTCAATTATTTTGATAACTTTCTTCGTCAACTTACATTTTGGCAAATTCCACAATTTTGGTTTTTCAAAATATGATGTCTCAGGAAAATTCTTTCCAAGATAGCTAATTTGCCCATATTTAAAGTGCTCTGTGGGGATAATGAAGTTGAGTTTATAAGAAATAAGTCACTCTATTTTCTATCTTGAGTAAGAATTTTTAATCATAAAATTTATTTATTATGAAACAGATATTAAATCCTTTTTCAATTCAGGTTATGTCTTAATTTTTTATCATAAATATCGTTACCAGGGTCCACGAAATTTTAAAAAAAACAGCTTGGTAGACCTCAGTTTTGTCAATTATTGTATTAATAACGTGTTTATCGTATCGGATATCAGTCCCAACTCTTTATCTATAATAAAATGCGGAGAGGCCCGGCATAAACGACCATCTTTTTCCCTGGATTCGTAATTTTCGCAGAGTTATAAATTAAGTTAGGCCATTATTTCTTAAGGCATGCGGTCAACTTAATCACAAAATTTGCATGTTTCCTTAACTTAGGGAGAGTGAGGTCTTATATGGTGGCCCTGACGGCCTTTGCAGGAGGGTGGTTGGGTATTAAAATTTGAACGTCTGTTTTCCTATGTAAGGGAATTAAATACAGGATGTATTAGGATGGGGCGTTCGAGTTGGTTTCGACTTTAATGCCTGTTTCCGCTTGTAATGCAACCTTCAGCGGCATTACGGTAATCCAAGTATTCTAAATTATTACTGTAATATTGTTTTAATGGCATGACATCGTATTTATTTTATTATTCTACCCAGTGGGTAATGGCTAAATATTCATGCAAGTTGATTTCATCAATATGAAGTAACAGTCCTAAATGTGCACAGTTCTTTTATTTGACTTGATATGATTTAACCGGTTGGCGAAGTGTACAGACTCGTTAGCCCTCTTTCTCACATGTATATCATGTATGTTGCTCATGAATGTTTCGAGTGATTTAATATTTTACCTAATAAGCAGTCACTGGTAACTCTTTCATTCTTAGCTTGACCTCGTGGTGTAGACTGTTTATTATGATTTTTTTTGGTATTCCAAAGCCGTTTTACTAAGTTTTATAGGAGAAACGAATTCATGTTCTCCAATTTTTTTAAATAGGGAAGGAACTGTCATAAATCTCTTAAGAAGTCAACACTTACTCTAGCTCTGTTAGCTCATCCCCTCAACCCCCGGCAATTGTTGACGAATTTATCCAACCGAGTTCACCTGATGAAATCGCTAATGTAGTTTCTGCACTTTCAAGACGAAAGCACCCGCCCTGACGGTTTTACTAAAGAAATGCTGAAAAAGCTGCCGCTGGTGGCGATTAACCCTCTCTCCTGTTTTGAAATTTCTGTAAGGTCGCTTGGTTCCTTCCCAACGCGACGGGAAACGGCCACTATCGTGATGCTACCTAAGACTCCTAGGACTTCAGCAGTCCTCAGCAAATATCGCCCCATTAGCCTTCTTTCAACAGTGGCAAAACCGAGGGAAACTACACAGGCGGAAAGAGTTTGCAGCAACACTAAGGGCTTCTAGAATTCCAAGTTGGAGTCCGAATAGACCACTCGAGGTCACAACAACTTATGCGCTCTGTTGAGTAAACAATTCGACCCAAGTTTAAAAACCCACGAGCGTCGTCTTTCTCGTCGTTGAAAAGGCTTTTGACCGCGTGTGACACGAGGTCTCTTACGCAAACTACACACATTAGGCACTCTAGCCCTCTACAGAATATTTGCGTCGTTTCTATGTAGGACACAACTTTCGAGTGAAAGTTGGGACTCCGCCATCGCCATTTTACCGTCGACTAACAGCGGGTGTTCCGCAAGGCTCTCTGCTCTTGCCCCTATTCTTCGCGCTACGCCGTACATGCGAGATATTTTACCCCCTGCGAACCCTCTCGCCCACGTTGCGCTCTATGCCGCTGACACAGCAGTTTACGCATCCTCAAAGAGCCCCACGTTATTAAGGCAAACCTGCAGAGTTTTATTTGGAAACCTTATCAACTGGTGTCGACGGTGGGAAGTAAACATTAATGGAACGAAGAGCAAACCAATCCTCATCTCAAGAAGATGCATTACGCTACTCCCGCCTCTTCTAACCCTCAAAGATGTTAGGATTCCAGGGGACCCTTATTAGGCTAAGTACTTGGGTAGCGTCATCGATAAGCACTAACTTGGAGGTAACGTAGAGTTCCTTATGACTAAGGTCAAAGCAGCAATTCAGGCGCTCTACCCATTGCTGTGCGCTAAAAGCACAATACCCGTGCGCAATAAACTGCGCCTTTATAAAATATGCGAGCGCCCTATTATGACCTTACGCATCTGTTGCATGGAGATATGAAAAACCGTCAACAGTTGCACCCTTTAAATACAGCAAAACAAGCTCCAGCGACTAATGACCAGAGCCCCTTTTTTCGTGAGGAAGAATATGTTTCATGACGACCAGAGGTTGGGATGACTTGAAGTCTTTTTTCGAAATGCAACTTCAGTTCCTTTTTTTTTTTTTTGGACGTGTTAGTAGGCATCCATACTGCCACGAGATTCGAGAACTTCCGCAAGAACCCTGGTAAGGCTCACGCTTCTGAAGGTCCGTGATGTGCTTTAAGCGCACAATTACAGTTTTCTTTAATACCTTTATACACATATGTACTAATTTTATTGTAAGATGACGATCTGCCGAATCCGAATACAGTCTAAGACTTAAATAAATTATTATCGAGATCAAGCAGTTTGCGCTTTATTACAGAGCATCTGCACAGTTCATTGGTTAAAAGAAAAATTGCAGTGTCTTCATTGTGAATCGTCCCATAAAGTGTACCCACTCCATGTTATAGGTTGAAGAGAGTTGGGCTGGTATTGCATAATCAAAAAATATCAATATCTACTATATAGTGTAAACAATTAGTAAAGTTTAAGTTAGCGGTAAAAAATAAAAATTTATAAATATAAAGCAATTTATTTAAGGAAAAATTATTTATATATGTTTTGAAAGTCGACGTGAATCCTTTCTTAGAATTGTCTGTTATATATAAAGTATTTTTTTTATTATGCTGTAATTTTATTAGTGCTTCAAACTTATTAATTGCTGCTAATTTTAAGAGGGTTTTTTATCATCAAGGGTGCGTAAAAAAAATTACCTAACTTTATAGGTAAAAACTCTACTATTAAAAAATAAGTATATATGATTGTAAAGATCTAGTATATGTATTTTAAGTTATGTGATATGTCTTATAGTTTTACTTTAAATATAATTTTCTATTTTAATTTACTAAAGGCTTTGCTCTACTTTATTTAGATTTAATGCTGCGAAGACTATTTATTTTAAGATTTCAGTTAACACTAAATTGTGAATGGAGGCCAACATATTAAAGAAAATTATTTAGTGAATTTTATAAGTTTAAAAAGTCATAAAAATTTTATTAATAATCGAAAATTATGGCGCTATTCGAATATAGTAACTAGTTCGTCAAATTTATTTCAATGCTTCATCCCACTACCAGCAAACTTTCTGTATTAAAAGTCAATGTTGGAAGCTAATTTCACATTTAAAATACAATAAGGGCCCTTTGACTACTAGAAGCTTTTAAAAGGTAGGTTATTACTAATATCATATTTTCTAAAGTTATCTTACACTAAATTAGGATTTTGCTTTCCATTCAGAGTCTCTCAGTTTGACAGTTCTTCCTCAAATGCAGATGCTTATTTACTCGGAAAAGTTGATCTATGTAATTTTTTCGTATTAACTTTAAGAAATACTTTAATATTTTAGTTATTAGGATAATTTTGATAGTGTTTTTTATTCTTTTATTTAAGGAAAGCTGTTTCCTAATAAATTCTAAAAATATGGAGGCCTGCGTAAATATTGAAGATGGCCTTGTGGGAATAACTTTCAACGTAAACTACGTTTATAAAGTTTCCTCGCAGTTTAAATTATTTACACAACTACAATCAGAGAGGTTTAGATCGTAAGTTCGTATTCAGATTTCAAGGTAATATCGGGAAGAGTGGATCTTTTTTTTTGTCTATTTCTTTTTCTCGTGAAGTCTTTATTAAATTTTATGAGTACCAAAAGAGGAAATACTTTATTTAACTCAAATATACTGCGAAACAGATATAATTCTATTATAAAAGAGAAAAGTATTAGCGGTAGTGATGGCACTAACAACGACGCACAAGGCAAACCTTACTTTCCCAGCAGCCGTGGGTGCCACTGAGGTCGGTGGCCTTTACTCTGCAGAACAACAATCCACTTTGGAGAATACTTTAAAACGGTATTGCTGTAATGCTTGAGTTATAGTAATTGCCTCCCTTACAAATTCCGGAGGGCAGGCCCTGGATGCTGCCACGCATATAGATAAAATGGGATTTGAAGAAGAAACGGTACATCTTAAGCTCGTTTTTTTTTAGTCTAATTTAGTATTTATTTAAAGTAACTACTTAAATTTCAGCAATCCTTACTTAGCTAGTCTAAGTTAGTATGGGTTTTTGTTTAAGCGATTTATCTTGTTGCAACTTTGTCAAGCTTATTACAATAAGAATAACTATATACTTTACTATTAGTTTTTTATTTTCTTTTTCTAATATTAGAAATTTGGAATTTTATTTTTAAAAGATTTGTCCTTAAAAATCGTGATCTCGCTATGCTTAATAGTCTCACAGTTTCCTTTACTAGTCAAGCTTTGTAAGGCATATATACGAGGGATAACCAGTAATTCAGCAAAAAGTAGCTTGTTGAATTTAGACAACAAGTAACTCTAACTTTATAAAAGACGTCCTTGCCGGATTACAGCAAGAAAGTGCTTGCATATTTTTTTTCGTGTAAACTTATCTACTATTAACTTTTTTCAAAAAAAAATTTTACTACTTTTTAACTATTACCTTGCTCTAAATAAAGCATTATAAGGTACACGATCGATAACACTAATATAAATACTCTGAAATAAAGTAACCCAGGTGAATTTAAAGTAGCAAGTCTTTGAATAACAGATTATTCATTACTCTTAAGTGGCAGCAAGCTTAGGTTTTATGTTACTTCAAAAGATACCCAACATCTTTCTACAAACAAATTAACATACACAAAGTGAGAGACAAAAGTTTTAAAACCTTTTTAGCGTAATGTGAGATTTAATAAGATCATTACGACTCAAATTGCATGGCTGAAGCCCTCAATTCTGTTTTTTCTTTAAATTCACCTAGTTTATTAACCAGTATACAACCGTTAATCCTTTATTAAAAACGAGTGATTTTGCCTACGGACGTGTAGGTTTCTAAGTGGCAATTTACGACCTTAAGGACACAATATGAACCATTAAATAAGGTAAGAAAACGCGAAACAAAAAGGAACGAAAATATGGGATACCACTTACTTTAATACTAATAATCTTATAATATATTTTGGGGTAAATTAAAAAAATAATAGTCAAAATCTTTAAATAAAATAATTTTCCTTGTTTATATTTCAAGTATCTTTTAATTATATAAATTTATTATTTTGTATTTCATAAAATTTGTTGTAGTTAATGTTTCCTGTTTGCCTCAAAAGTGGTTTAGTAAATATATCAGCCTTATTAACACCGAAAGAAGGAAAAATACATTATTGATTTACAACTTGTCCCATTTGGCGATGCAGGATCTTTAACAAGGTGCGCTTCTTAGGGGAGGCCGACCTTTTTACGATATTCACTATTTTATACACGAACTAAAATCGGTAAAATGGGAATAAAGTTACCAAAAGATCTTAACGAAAGTATTTGCAAAAGCAATGCTTACTACTGTATCTCCAGCTTCACAAGAAAATTTATTGTAATTGCTGGAATTTCCTTGCTAACAGAATTCGATAAGGGAAAGTAACAATTAGTAGACATAGGTAGTCTCAATATTAGAAACAAAACTAAAGGAAACAAATTATTCTTTCTATATCAAATAACGTGCCCGAATGAACACACAAACTTCCTTAGCATTTAAAAAAGTTACTAACTTATAAATAATTGAAATGGTATTAGAAAAAGCAATGCCATAAAATTCTAATAGTAAGGATCCCATAAGGGAATGCAAATGTGATGGTAAAAGTAGATCTAATAAGATCAATAAGGAAAGAAAACTAAATTTTGACTGCTTATCTGATCTCATAAACTGAGATTTGTAAAAACCACTCGTACATCGGATCCGCTTGAACTTGCCAATGTAAAACCATATGCCTCACTTAAAAACTGCGTAAATATGGTCTACTAACAATACTTATAAATGACTTCCAGTAATATTTTTTTATAATATTAGTTTTGTTAAAAACATTCAAAAAATAATCCAGCGAACTAAAGACGCTTCTGAACCAAATTATTGATAGAAAAACGAATTTTATAAGGAAAGTCTTCCCTTGTAGTTTATTTACAAAAACGAGGTGACCTATAACAGGTTAAATACGTCATACCGAAATCATACCTAAGGCCTGAAGTTCAATTCTAGGAGACGTTATGCTCTTTTTCAGTTTTTGCTGGTTGCGTATTAAACCTCGTCTGATAAATTCTAATGTCCTACGTTTATATAACTACTGACCGCCTTTGGTTCGTTAACTTCTTTCACGTGATTTTGAGACATACCAAACAGTGGAGGTATACCAGTGCTAGTTGCCCGTCACATTTTTTGCGAGATGTTCGAAAAGCTAACACAGTTCTTCTATATGTGAAGTTGAAGCGACATCTTGTGCAAAAACCGCCGACAGGTTTGCAACCAGTGACGCCGAGAGATTTTATACAACCAGAACTTTGCGCAGGCAATAACCTTGTAGACAGCACACACCCACGTGCAGCGACAAGCATTTCTTTATAAATTCATTTAAGCATCGCCCAATTTTTTTATTGGAGACCAAATTAAATAAAGCTGAGAACGCATGCTAGATCACATAGCATACTCGCGAAGTTTCTTAACGTTTTAAAAAGGTTTTTGTCCACTGACGAACATCATCAAAAATAAAAATTTGTAGACCCACTTAGGCGGGTTATACTTTTTTTTTTTTAACAAAAAAAAAGTTATTACTCCGAGTACTAAATACTGTGATGGAGAAATAACTCGAGTGAGTATCTACAGAAATTGAATGTTTAAGACCCTCAGCAATCCATTTTTCACCGGTTTTAAAATGGACTTCCCTATGCAAGTTCAAGTCATTTTTATCTATTTATTATAGCTAATATTAAGCAGGGTTCGTTTTTTGAGTATTATTTGCAAATGTACTTAAATAATTAAATAAAATTAACTCTTTTTTTTATAAAACATGAATTCTGCTCCTGCTACTAATCCTCTCACAGTGCACTAGAGTATATATAATCAAAAGTTTCATATGCTATCTTATAAACATATTATAACAAATTAGCAACATACTCCCGCAAGAGATAACAAGCATTCAACCTCCTCGCTTTTATTAAATAGGTTAGGTTTATAAATTAGATGTATATTTATTACAAAAAGAGCAATAATACATTTATGTATAACAAAAAACCATAAAAAAACTAGACTTATGGTGCTGGAGTATTAAAGTTAAAAACTCAAAACTGTAATTAGTAACTTTTAAAATTAATTTGTAAAAAAGGCCTTTCTTTGGTCTCCATTAAGCCACAAACTTAAATTATAACTTTAAGTTCTCTATTAGGAATAGTTGCAAATATTTTTGCTTCTTGACCCGAGGGGTCCGTCAATATCAATTTACGTTTATTCTTGTTACTTAATCTGGTCGACAAAATATCAATGATAATTCTTTAACAGGCTAACAGCGTACAAAAAAATCATAGTGTAACAGTATATTTTTTAATAGGCTAACTCCCTAAGTGTAGGTTAATAACACTAACAACTGAGAAGGCGAGAACAAAAAGACGGGAATTATTTTGTTAATGCAATTAAGCTGTTTATATACCTTTACAAAAGGTTAAAAAGCTTCATTTATGTATATTTGTTTAGATTAAATTTAAGAGCCTTGGAATAAACATGGGTTTAAAGGCTCGTAGAGACTAAAATTACCATATTTGCATATAATTATTGTTTAACATACCCTCTGCCAAACTCCTCTGAGACATTTATATACATGCTATTTTTAAGTGTGTTATTGCTGTGTGGTATATTGTTTAGATGTATGTGTAAGTTTTAAATAGGTTACCGAGCAAAGAAGCTAATTAATTGGTAAATAAGCCCACCTTTTGTTACAGGTAAAACAGTTCCACCGTCTATTATTCTTTTTACGACCACTGTAAGTTGTACAACAACTTGGACCTACAATATTTCGCCTTTCAAAAAAATTTAAGCAAACTAGGTTTAATAAAACTTAAGCTACTTAATAAACGTCTTCTTCTAAAAAAGGAGCTAGTGTTATAAACCTGGTATTACGGATAGTAGATTGTAAAAAAAAATTCCTTCAAACGTTAAGTATATTTGTATAAATCCAAGGGAAAAATAAGTCTAATAAAAAACTCAAAGGATGAAGATAAGCGATAGCTTAGGCTTAGAGGGAAGAAAGTAGGTTTTTTAACAAAGGTAATAGCAGAGGTTAAATTGGAAAAGTTAAAAAAAGCGTTTTAGAGTCAAAAGTTTGCAGTAATAGCAGAATTAGCGCTGTTATAAAAAGCTGAAGTTTTAAAAGTTCCTAATTTTAGATAAATAGTCTTTATCAGTTAAAAATAGTGTTGATGACGATTGTTAGAATCGCTGCAAGTTATATGTTTTAAAGCTAATTAACTTTTAACCCTTGACGCATTAAATGTTCAGTTTATACAAGGCGTTATAAAGAGCACGCTTTAACCTTGACACTTAGATACCAGAATGCCATCTAAAAAGGTTTTATGGTATATATAAAACTTATAACAACAGTACCAAATGTGTCTCAAGTTAGACAAGTTTGAAGTTATGTAAATTTGGCCATAGTAAGCAAAAATAAACTGCTATTAAAGATACAAAGAGCTAAGGTTTATGGCTACCATGATATATTTATAACTAAAGCATGATTAAAAATATACTTCAAACAAAATCACCAAAATCCGCTCACGAATTAATTAAAAATGTGTACGTACTTTAGTCATAAGAGTGATTATCCTTCTTAACACATTGATTGAGCATTTAGACACAAAATTACACGGGAAACAATTTTCGTTAATAAAGCCCACCTTTTGTATTTGGTGGTTACGTGTACGTTTTTCATAAGACAAATGTAATGGAATACCCAAGGTACATATTGTATGGTCACGTATTAATTAACCATAAACAAACAAGGCACAAAACACTTTTAGTTGACATTTATAAAGAACCACAGGAGAACTTCGTGCCCTCTACAAAATACTAATTTAACTATTTTAATTCACCTTACTCCAGCACAACTACGCTATTAACTACGATATGCAAATAATGGTATAATTTTTATTCGACTTTTTTATTTGACTACTTTTAATCATACAAATACACTAGTTTATTATCGTAGCTGTACGGAGAAAGCTCAACTACTACAAAAGGGTTAAAACAACTAGTTTTGGCTTTAAAAAATTTAACTATATATTTTTTTGCACTGGCATACTACAGCTATTTTAACGAATTTCAAAGCTTACTCTGTACTCTCTCTTTACAAAGGTTGACCATTATAACTGTCTCGATAGATGAGAAGTAGGTCTAGTCGTAGCGCGCGTGGACTCCCTTTATTCCTCCTGGGGTGAAAACTACCTTTTGAAACCATCAGTAATTAGCAATGCTGTCCTGGCCTATTAGCTCCATATCTAAGGCAAAACGGCTCAACTTTTTTGAGACTGAAACTAAATATATACGATTAAGTAAAATTGATTATTCAAATTAATTTCCCCCTACTAGGTCCTCTATTTTAAGTATGCTGTGGTATCGTATTTCAATAAAGTTTATTTGGGAATACTTATGAAAGGTGAATTGTACTTAATCCTTTCCTGTAATCTGTCATACTTGGTGATTATTTGTACAGTTGTTACCGAAAAAGTTGGACAAGACCAATTTAAAGGAAAGACATTACAATAAGGTATTCAGATGCTAAGTGCTATACCGCTGCAATACAAACTTAGCTTACAGAACAACATCACCCAAAAGCCCAACGCAACTTTATAATTAAAATTAATAAATAATTACATAAAATAAGAGCGCGACATATAAGGTATATGGCTTCTTTAATACAAGAAGAAAGACCAGTAAGATGGAAGTATTGGATATTTTTTTAAAAAATATAAATATAAAAAGAACTAAAAGCTACATCACTTGTAAGAGGTACTATATACTTTCAGTTACTTTTTTTTTTAAGTGAAGGAACCTTTTTTTTAAAGTAAAGTTCGGGGGGAATAGAAAAGGGTCTCACGTTTATGCGATAGGTAAAAATGACAAGATACAGATTGACAGTTGTGTTTAAATGCAAAGTCCCTGGGATAAAGGTCACACAAATAAGTGTGTCTTCTGGTGAGATGAGGTATTAACAAGTAGAATGGAAGCTGCCTTTCCTTTTTAAAAGGGTTATTTTACAAAATTTTATGAATATAAGGAGCAAGGTTAAATATGCAACAGGCATAGCCCATAATAAAATAGCGGATCAGCGAGTATCCTCTAGTTTGCGTATCACTGCTCTAAATTGCTGAAACTCACAGCTTCAACTTTCGGTATGATGATTGATGAAATAGATTGTTAATCTAGGTGCATTCAATCCTTACGGCAGTAGCCCTTCTCTGCGTCTGACCATACGTTATTAAAAAAATTCATCAAAAAAAACATGTGTGAAAGTGGTATCTATAGGGTATTGATCAATACATAAAGTGATTATGGCACTATCATATAAGAATCATTTTATAGCATTAACGCGCAAACTCAAGGTCGTGTGGCGATTCTCATTCTGTATAACTCTTTTTTAGTTCTTTGATGGTGGCGTACCAAACCTCGCTATCATAATTCCTAATACATCTCACACTAGAAAAATACCAACATTAAAAACTAATTATAGTTTTTAAACTAGTGATCAGCATCGAGGATCAATGCCAATAGTGCTATTACGAATGACTCGCTATGCAAATATTTAAACTAGTTGAGTACATCTAGTACACCCGTGGCTTTCAAACCCACCTAGTTACTACTAATGCATTACTGAACGTAGGTTAGTCGGGTTATAATACCACTGAAATAAGGATTGGTAATAGATACGAGATGAAGGCCCAATTAAGCGCTAAAGTTTCAACGAAGAAAGCACAAAAATAAACCGTTTACTCAGCTCCGAAGTCCGCTTGCTATGTCAACATCTACAGAGCTATTTTGATGCCTATGCTAGCTAAGGCTAGAAATGCGATGGAGCAAAGCGCTTTTTATGGATGGGCGAAATAGTTGAGAATTGTCGTTGACAAAAAATTTCCCTAGTGGCCACACGTGAACTATGTTATAGCAAAGATCGAGTCATTTAAGTCGCTTTCCCTTTACTACGCGCACAGTAAACGGCAACTTTAAGGTTCGTTAGAGATATAATTGTCTAGGTTAAATCGGAACCCTCGTTTATATTAAGTATATCACAAGATCCATGGTATTTAGTAGTCCGAATGAGATCGTAGAGAAGCTAGTACCGATGTTAAATCTTAAACTTGAAAGAATTCTAGACTTAAAAGTTAAAAGTCCAGGAAATTTACAAATCACTGTGTACAACACAAAGGGAGGGGTATATCACGCACGGTGTTCGACACAGTTTTTCTTTTTTTAATGAAAGGGCATTAGTCAGTGATTTAAAAACTTATTCGCTGAGAGCGACTTTTCCAAGCATTATATAAGGGACAGTCGTTATCCTTCGAGGTGTCAATAAATGAAATAAAATAAAGTCCTGTGAGACGCCTAGTAAAAACTATAAACAAGACTAAAAGCTTAATCTAACCCCTAGCCAGCAAGGGTTCTTTAAATCTCCTAAAAATAGATTGCTAACGTTGTGAATTTATCAATACGGAAAGAGTAAGTTTAAATAAAAGTCATCCTTTTTAGAATATCACTAACAAGGAAGGTTATTACAACGTAGTTAAATAGAGGATACTTAGTTTCTACCTGTAGTAGATTGTTTGACCTTGAAAGAATAAGTAGACTCTTTTTGATTGGTCTCCAGTCAACAAGGTCTTTTTAAAACTGAGTACAACACTAGATATGTTAAGAAATGCCCCCCCCCCACGTGGGAAAAAAGTCTGCATAATAGTTGGCAATATATGGGTGAAATCTAACGCTGCAGCTTCAGTTAAACGAATAGTTAATTAAGAAACTACCATAGACGTAGATTTTAGGTAGTGGAGTCCCTTAGAGGTAACCTAGATTTTAGTTCTATCATCAATTTTACAGAATACTTCCCTAGTCGTTTTTAGCTGATATTCAGTTGCATTGTAGCAGATCCCCGAGAATTCACATTCAAAGAATTTAATAGCATTGGCGCTTTCTATTCTCCAACAAATATGGCTCATAAAGTCCTGAAGATGCACCCGTATGCATTCCTGTCTATTATTTTTGGAATCACAAAAGATGTAACACGTTGCCTAAAAATTCTCAGAACTATTTAATTAAACAAAACTTTTATTCAAAATTCAACCTTATAATGTAACAGTCTTACAAAAGCGATACGTTGCATCCAAAGACCTTCAGCATTTCTACACCTTTATATAGATTTATTTATTTATGCCTTCGAAATCGGTCTCAGTTTCGACGATGACTTCTCCAAATGACCCAAATCTTTTTATTTGGAGCAGTTTTTATAAGTCTTCAAAGAGATAATAATCGCTGGGGGACAGATCTGGAGAGTACGGTAAGTGCGGAGCACTTCAGTTCATGTAATTTTGCCTGCGTAATTATCGACTTGGGACACAAGGCACCGCCTTGAAGAAAAAAACAGTTTTAAACTCTCCATTTGGGGCTTTTTTATGTAATTTCCTTCCTCAAAATTGAACCAATGGCGTTATATAATATTCGCTATTTTTGTTTTTCCTTTTTCTAGGTAGCTGGTGAACATTATACTAGGCGCTTGGGGACCACAAACTTTTCAGAAGACTGTTTGCACCTTTGGTTTTTTTTTGAAGACTTCGCCCTTTGCTTTCCACTCAGGTGACCGCCGATTAGACTCTGAAGAGTAATGATAGATCTAGGTTACATCTTGTTTTTAAAAGTACTTTTTACTGTTTGAAAAGCTTAAAACATCATCCAAAATCATCGACACCTTGACGTTTTTCAGAAGTTTTTCATGCCAGATGTCTATACAAAATATAGTTGACACGCTTCAATAACTTTTTTTCGATATCACTAACTCAGTAGACTTTACTTTACAATCATCAACGACAATTTTGTGAAATTTTTGTTGTTTCCCGAAGTAAATACCGCATCCGGGCCTCTAGAGAGTTTAGCATCAGTGTTGGTACAGCCCCGTTTAAAATCGCAAACCTCCGACAAATCTTTATTTTCGACGTAGTAGATTCCATATAACACTTTTTAAAGAAATTGCTGCTCTTGAATGATAATTTTTTCATCAGTAAACAATGCTTAATTAATACTCGAAATACTTTTTTTATCGTGATTTTGTAATCAACAGAGGTCAAGTCACTAAAATTTTAAATTATTATAACTAATTGACCAAATGTCATTAAATTTTGACACCTATCATTTTAAAGGTTTGTACTAACTGAGGATGATATAAATCCTTCTTAAAAGAAGGCATCTGGGGATTAGCCCCGGGATTTTTCAGGCGACTTTTAGCTTCTCGTCATCAACTGTTGTATTATATAAAGTTAATTGTTCATTCTTATAAAATACAGTTTTTGAGAGACTCTAAGCATAACTTTTCACCGTTTTCTTGTTTTTCTTGGTACTCACAAAAGCTCAGGTTAGGTTAGGTTAGGTTGCACAGATGCTGCCACGGTCCAATAAGATTAATACTTAGAAAAGATAGCAAAGTTTTTAAATTTCATTACTGCGCCACTTAACAGTGGACGTCAAAGCTCGTGAAGCCTTCCCGGAGTTTCAGCTTAGATATTGGAAAGCCATTTACAAATTAACAGCCCCTTCTTCTATCAGAATGTGACCAGCTCATTCAAAATTTTTAGGAAACCATAGCGTACGTTTTTCTTAGTGTCGAGAACACGTTTAACCAAGTTTGGCAAGCAGCTTCGCACAGCCGACTACCCTCTATAACCGCCCCACAGAAAATTCTATTCTTAACTACCCTTGCGTTTTTTTGTGCACGCCGTGCCTTTCCTTGTCAGTTTCTAAGTCGTCCATCCTGCTCTGCCAGCATTTACGATGCTACCTAGTTGCGATTCATCATAGTGAGGAGCAAAGCTCACTGCAGCCCCAGGCTCTAAGATCAACAGAGGGAGGTTATGGCGGCTGGAAAGCAAGCTGTTGTTGCGCAACCAGTGGTACATGTGCACTCACCTCTCGCCAGCTTCGGTGTTTTCGCTTTTGGTGTAACAAGCCAACTGCTCCTCATCATGAGAAGCGCATATGATTAGTGCGAAACGTCGCTCTACTTTGCGGAGCTGGAATCGGTGCATAGTTACCGTCTACTAGCAAGTGAAAATTTACTTTAGATGATCGCTACCGTAGTTTGCAAAAACTCGCGGTAAGAGGTTTAAAATTCCAGGGATAAGGTTATAATTTTTTTTGGCGCGGTTTGTGTTAAACTTCTGGTCTCGCTCGAGCACCGCGCCTAACTATAGAGGCGTATAATAGATTGTCTGCTTCCCGACCGGAACTGACTTGCGTTTAATAAAAGTAGATAAAAAATAGGTAAAGATGTATTTACATTTTGCATATCTATGATGGTACTTTACAATATCCCTCTTCAGTAGTAACACAACATTTATAATAATGCCCGATAAAATAGAGACCAGATTATTTTTTTTTGTAAATTAGAAAAAAGGTTTTACAATAGAATTTTAATAGAGTAAACTTATATAATAAAAAGTGCGGAATGCCTTTAATTACTTATAAAATATATTTAAAAAAAAAACTGTATGAAGTTTAACACAAAATTTAAATCTAATTAATTAATATTTAGTATAAGCGTAGTTTCTGTCCAACGTAATTTATAGTAATTAATAATAATAAAAAGTGCTTTTTTTATTATTTTTGTAAGTAATTATTAATAAAAAATATTCATAAGAATTTTTTAAGTTTACGATCTTTTTAAGTTTGAAAATTACAATAAAATAACCAAGATTTCATAGTAAATATTTAAATCCGAAGTGATTAAAACTCAGAACGACCGTAAATTTGCAAAACAAACTTTTAAAGATTCGCAGATTTCTAACAAGTAATTTTTTAATTACTACTGACTTTCACATATACGCCACATACCTCAACGTTTAGCATCAAAAAATTTACGTGGTCCTCACAGATCTACTTATTATTATTATTAGTATCACTATTACTAGTACTATTACTATCATCACTATTTTATCACATTTATTATTTTCTGTATTATTATAACTGCTTCTTTCACAAACGCAATTCCGCCGCAAGGGTAAAGCGTGAAGAGTACTACACAAGGCCAACCACGATTTCACAATGGTGCACGCGGTAAAGATCTATTCTGGAAGTTCTTCTTCGCTGTTAATAATACTAATAATCTCCTAATTTAATAATTAAAAAATATAATAAAAAAGCACTCAAAAAATTATTTTTTTAATAAAAAATAGAAAAAGCGAAACAATAGAGGCAAGTATTAAAAATAAAGCAACTCAATAAAGTTTTTGTATGAAACTTAATAATAATAAAAATTAAGTAAATAGTTATATACATAATAATAAATTAACAAAAAAAAGCAACGCACACACCAAACGCCCTCCAGCAAGTAAATCAAGTCGATGGTAAGTCCGCTGGAGAACTGCAAGCAACGACTGCACATGAAATTTACAAAACTGAAACTTCTCGTGTCGCACTCGACTTCGTACCGGTTCCGATTCGCTCGAAACACGTGACTAACCCGCTTGGCGAGAAGACCTGTTTTTTAAATTAAAGGCGACCAAAAAAATTATAAAGCGCAGTTAAGTGAAGTACGGGTGCCAATTAAATTGTCAACAAAATAAAATAAATCAAAAAAAAAAAAGAAAAATAAATCAAAACAACATATATTATAAATCATATAAAAACGAGAAAAAGAATAAAATAAAAATATAAATTTTACATTTAAATAAATATATTTTACTTAAGAATTAGTAAAAAAAGTTTACTTTCTACTTAAGTTGTCTATTTTGAAAATTATTACTTTTAATTAAAATTGTTCAATTTTTATATAGAATTCATAATTAGAGCTTAAAGTAATTTAATAGTTAGAAGTTTTTAGGAATAGTAACGTTGAAATCGAATAAATATACATGAATTGAAGTAGAAGCTATAATATAAAAGTAAAAGCTATTGAAGGTAGAGGCTAACTAATAAAAACTTTTAAAAATTACCTTTCTAGTTTTCTGACTTCTTAAAGTTTTAATCTCAATCCATTCAAAATATCTTTTTTAAATAACTTAAGTACGTAAAGAGCTTTCAACCAAGCAATAGAAATAAAGGCCCTATTCAACCGCTAAAACTCTAGGTCGATAGAACTAAAAATAATCCAATTACTTTTGAAAATAATTGCAATATAAATGAACATTGTTTTAGTTCTAAAATAAAATCCGGGGATATTAAAGCAAAGAAGGCTCTTCTGTTATTTAAAAACCTATTACCCTTAGTAAATTTATCACCCTTGATTTTAAGCGCAACAGAAAGTTGCAGGCTTTCAAAGAAAAATTTCTTTTAGGTATTACATGCTATGTAAAAATGTATTTTTTTAAGTTCTCAATCATTATTTAATAAGGTAAATTGCAAATAAAATCCAAGTTAAATACGCGATCGTTAGTTAACTATAATAAAAACTCGTAGGGGCAGGCAACTTAAAACTTAAATTGTTTTTATTTAACGTTTATAAAGTAAAAAATAACCTTTAAGCACAATTGAATTATATAGATAATTATTTATTAAATACCGTATGCAGAAACAATTGTAACTATACAGTTTAATAATAAGGTTTACTTTTCGCAGGAAAATTGAGAGGCAACCTTTTTCGAAGATATGAAGAATTCATAAACCAGTAGTTCACTATTTCTGTTAACACTGACCCATATAACAAACTATATTAATACATTAAAATAACAATATTACCACAGAAGATTTTCTATATGGCCGGTAAAACAAGTATTGAAACTAGAGTTAAAATTTAATTAACTCCTAAAACTCTTTTAATTGCTCGAAATGTCAATCATTTGTTTTATTTGCCAGAAGTTTTTTAAGTGATGGCGGGTAGTAATGAAGTTGTATAGAGAAAGGATTTTTCTTTTTATTACACTATTCGTGTCTTATCAAGTTATTATTTATAAAAAGGCAAAATAACATTGCGCTTATCCTTACTAAAAAGGAGTATTATGTGTAGAATACGTAATTATGTTGGACTTATGACTTAAGGTGCTCTTATAATATAAAATTAAAGAGTACAACAGTAACATAACCCTTTATGTTTACACATAGGGACGTAAATCATACACATTTCTTCCAAAATTAGTCAAAATGTATGGGACAAGACGTTTAAAATCTACCTTAATAATAACCTGCTATTAAAAGAATGTCGACTAAAACAAAATTGAAAAAAAGAAGCTCAATAAAAAAATTGAAGACTTTGCATATAACACTTATATATCAGTTTATTGGAAATGAAAAATGAAGTTATATGGAATCACTGGGCACAGGTTCAATAAACTTACCTACAAATTATTATAACTAAATAATCAGAAAAAATAAATAAATTGTAACCTGGACGTGAAACCTTCTTACCCTTTAAAATAGATGTAGTTTCTCCGTGCAAATCAAAAAATCTCCCCGCATCATATTTTGGTTTCTTTAAAACTTTAACTTTTCTTATATAAACGTCTTTTAGAGGATAAATCCCTTGCGCCAGCTTGGTTATATCGCCACAAATATCACCAGTAATTAACTTATTCCATAGTTCCTTAAAATCGGTGATAGTAGCCTCTTTAGCCATTTGCTCCATCATAATCTTCCGAATAGCCCGAACTTGAGAGGTTTGAGCGTAAGAAGTCTTTTTTTGCTGATCCTTAGCCTTCTTGGTGAACCCAATGCAAAACATCCTCAGATAATAGTTGTCGGTAGTCTTTACATCAACGTGGGCTTCTATCAAAGTCTGCCACTTTTTAACGAGTGAGCGAAGCTTGTCAGTAGTTAAGTTCATTCCATGATAGTTAAGAAGACAAGTACTTCCTTGAACTTCCTCGCAGATCAGCTTAATTTTTCTGTAAGATAAGTCCTCATTATTCTGTAAGTCTGCAAGACAAACTTCGTAAACACGTCCTTTAAGATCATCCGAGGCAATGCCTTCCAATAAGTATATTATATTAAAAAAAAAAAAAAAAAACAATAAACAGAATACGTTTTCCTTGAGATTTTGTTACAAGTGTTTTACCCACAAATCTGTTAGAAAAAAGAGTGGGCGCCTTGATATTATACCACTCTTTGTGGAGAAACGGATCGAACCTAGATATGTGTAAAATTTTACTCATTATTATAAAGATTGTAAAAAAGCTATACAAATTTAAGAGGTAAAGTAAAAAAAAAGATCAAAAATCTTAGAATTTGAGGAGTTAATACAATTCTGAATAAAGTAAAATTAAAAATAGTGTAGATAATAGGGGAAATAAGGTAAAAAAGTTAAATAATCGCATTACGTCTTTTTTCCTTTTCCCTTTTTCCCTAACTTTTTATTTTTACCAACGACCATAACGCAGAAGGAGAAGAAAAGACTTAAAGCAGCTCAAACCTTAAAACTCTTTTTTGAAGCATACCCTTATACCTAATGAAACACACATGTTAAGTACTAAACCCCCATGTTGCTTAATTCTCATATTAGTGCCCCTCTAAACTAACTTTTCAAAGAGGGAGTTAATATAATATAAGCCTTTTGTGTGAATAACATCCATAACTGTTGTCCATATGGAGCTTATATGTGAGAAACAAAAACTTAGATAAGATAAGGAAAAAAATTTAAATTACAAAATAAAGGGAATTTTTTTTTTAAATGTATTCACGAGGGCAAAATGTTCTTTTTTTATTTTAGGGTTTTCTAGTGGTAGGAGTAGTGCCCTCAGGAGATTTTTACTTATAATATAAACTTTTACCTTTCTTGAATTTAAAATCATATAGCCTAAACATCTTCTATACCATATTAAATTATTTTTTATTATTATAAATCAGTTTTCCTGACTTAAGACCTGTAACAGCCAGCAGATTAGGTACGTAAAGCCAATCATGCCGTGTCTACTTTAGGTTATGGGAGCTATTCTCTTTTTTGGGTTTCCAATGGCTGCATATGTAACCTGTTAAAATTAACATTTGAGAAAACTGTCGACTAAGTTTAAAATATAGGTTTGCTGCCTCTACAACATGCTAAAGTCATACTCGCCTCTGCGATCGCTGACAGTAGGAATTTCTCCTCTCGCCTCCACTATTCGGGACCCCATGTGGGCAACGTGCCCTTGCCAGTCAAACCTTAAATGCCTGTCGCCATATACGCTGATGCTACAACGAGTTACTCGTCGTCGAAGTCGCCAGAGCTACCGTGCTAAAATTCTGCTGCGCTATCCTGACTCCTTAACAACGGCTGCCGTATATGGTAAGTTGCTATAAATTTGACGGAGGGGGGGGAGACCCGTGCCATGGTTGGCACCCTTTACCTTCTGTATCAACGAATAGAAAACCGCTACCACGCCACCTCCACCACTTATTCACGGTGTAATAGTGGTTGAAAGCGAAGAGGATAAGTCGACGCTCTCTGCCGGCCACCTACAGCTCGATGCGTACCTCTAACTTGAGCTACCTATTTGGGGTGAAGGCGAGACCGCAAAACCCTTCAATCGTTGGCGACGGACTTTTCAAATCGAGCACAGCTGATGAAATCTACCTGCACTTACGCATCAGAAAGCAATTGACCTCGATGGCATAACTTATGAAATTTGAGAAAGTGCCGTCTATCACGATCATTCACCTTTTCTGTTTTGCAATTTCTGCAATGTGGCGACAGTGGTGCTACTACCCAAGACTAAATAAAAACACATACAAGTAAATAAAATTACCACACAGAAATAATAATCTAAAGGTAAATCATTTATTAACATAATAAACTTAACAAACTCAACCATTTTGGAAGGGGTTATGTTAATAAATTATTATTAAGACAAAATGGTAACTGTCAACTTTAACATATCTTTTAAAAGGAACCGAATTAAATGTTTACTCAAAGAATTTTGAATTTAATCTTAACAAACTTAAAAAAATAAAAAATGCTTTTTTAACCTATTGTAAGGGTATATATAAATGGCTTGATTACCTATAATAAAATAATTTCCGTTCCACTTGTTCTCACCCTCCCCGTCGTTGGAATTATAAAACTCTGCATGCTTACTAGGTCCTCGCAACTATCGTCCCATTAGCCTAAGTTCAGCAGTGGGCAAAACTGTGTAGGATGTTTTACTCTGCCGATCGAAAGGGTTTGTAGAAACAAGCGAAGCGCTTCCGAAATGTCAATCTGGATTTTGAAAAAGGAATTCGACGACACAAAAATTTTGACTTTGTTGATTAGACAACTTGAATCTCAACTTTGGAAAAGCCTTTGACCGCGTATAGCACAGCTTCCTATAAAACTACACGCAGGGTACTCTGAAAGCTTTTATCCTCGTTTCCATGTGAGCGCACCCTTCCGTTAAGAGTTGACTTCCTACTAATATCTAATGTTCTGTAAGTCTCTTTGCCCTCCCCCCTGTCCCTCGCACTCCACATGCAAAAAATTCCTTCCCCTGAACCCCCACACCTACGACGCACTTTACGCGTCCTCAAAGAGTCCCTCTTTGTTACGGCAACACACCTATAACGTTATTTGGAAACACTTGCCAACTGATGTCGGCAGTGGGAAGAAACCTTTATTGTAGAGGAAAACTTAGCAATTCTCATTTTAAGATGCACTGCGCTTCCCTCGAGAGTATGAAGAGCCTATGAGGTTCTCAGGCCAAATAACGCGACTAACTTGGCGGCAACGCAGCTAAGATCAAAGCTGCAAACCACGCAATCTACCCGCTGCTGTATGCAAAAAGAATAATGTATCTGCGCAATAAACTTCGCCTCGTAAAGTGTGCATGCGTCTTCTAATGGTCTCTACGCATCTGTTGCTTGACCGTACAATAAATCGTCGACCATTATACTTTTGAGGATGCAACAAAATAAGCTCCTGCGACTAATGACAGTAAGTAATGACAAATTGCACGAACACGTGAAGCTGGGAAAACTGCGAGCTCTGCTTAAAGAATAAAATGAATAGGCAAAATTAAGAGAAAGAAGTGAAACTCACAACCTTTGGTTGTGAGGCAGCCAGAATATGTTGGGATATTATCTGCGAAGAATAAAGAAGATATTAACCATCTTATAATCCGCTAGACTAAGCAACACAACAAACTTATTAGCAGAGTCATACCTACTGCTCTCATCGAGAAAGTACGCAACGATAAAAGAAGCGAATTTGTAAACAGTAGGCTATGCTAGGATCTTCAACAATAGGGTTTACGACTATCCACATTGCCGAAGGATCCACCTTAGTATATATTGTTGGGGTTAACTTTGATAGATCACGTAATCATTCCACGTGGTACATATAACATGTGCTTACTAGACCACCTCCGTACCACGTTTTTATCATGTGATAGCGCGTGTTTCTACGTCTATCACATAATTTGTACATTTTGTATTCCTTCCCCTCAAGGTATAAATATTCATACTCTATGAGATGAAAAACTGATCACCCCTCCTCTTTTTTTCCGTCATATTTTAAGCAAAAAAAGTATTCTATACAACGTGCTGTTTTTTAAAACAATCTGAACTACCTTTTAAATACTGGGGGAGAGTTTTACGTGACGCAGTGTTCATTACTAACAATGCACCTAAGAAGAAAGATTATTCGCCAATAAACTGTTTGCTTTAAAATCTGCGGAAAATAACCCTCAGTAGTCTCAGGGGGTCCCACAGATCTGAAATTATTTTGTTGTTTAAATTTGTAAATTAGATTGAAGTTAAAGTTAGTGTGACCTGTATCCTAATATCTCAATAAACAAGTGATCAACAATTTACGGTATATTTTTATTTAATATAAAAGTAAAAAATTTGAAACTCAAGGGGTCCGAGAGGGCCTACTGCGACCACTAATGTCTAAATAAGAGGTGCGACTACTAGATAATTAAGTCTGTGAAACCACCTAAAGTTCTTAGGGACTATGAATTTTGAAATCTTAACATATAAACCGGTAAACGATTTCGATCTAGATATGTCAAATATATTCCCTTACGTTCCTATTTAACTGCCAAAAGGCGACACATACGTACAACACAATGCTGCTGCCATCTTGCCTTTACCCCACCTGAAAGAAATATAGATTAGAATGAAAAAATAACGCTTAAAGAAGTATTAATAGCGAAGTTATCACAGTTCGGTTCCATACACCTGAAGTTTAAGCAAACCCTCTCAATTAATAGAGTATTGTAAGGATTCTCAGCTGATTACAACACGTGATCCAACTCTACTCGAAAGAATCTAACAAAATAACAAGGTAAAGAATGAAAGAAAATAAAAAACGAGGTCTAATTGTTTATTGAGCTTACATTCCTATTTATAGGCATTTAATTGTATAGAAAAAAATTAAAACTGTGAGCAACTGATCAATTTTCGGCTAATAATTTATACAAATTAAAAAAATCAGGACCTATGGAAACGGCACCCTATGACATACCCGATGCGCTAAAATAATATTATCGGTACGGGATACCATCGAACTAACAGTAAAAGGGCATAAGCAAAGGGCAGAAAAAATCTGATGTCGAACTGTACCAAAAAAACTGGTCATTTAAGCCATAAAACAAAGATAAGCTACAAACAAAATACTAACATAAAAAGAATAAGACCTTAAATAGACTAATACAAGAATTTACCGATAATTTTTTTAAAAATTAAATACCACTAACTTTTACTGGAGCGATGATCTCCACAGAGAATTAGATAGAAATTTGCAGCATTTGATGAACCAGCTCATAATGAATCATGGCGGTTTTGAGGTAATTAAAATGGCTGACAAACTCTTTAATGAAAAGGTTAACCCTCATATAGAAGGTTCGTATTAAAACAAATAATGCGTTAGATACAGCCAAGGGAGTATTAATAAACCCCTAAAGTGTATAATCAAGAAACGTCTCTCCTGTCCCTAATATATTAATTTTTTTTTTTTGTCTTTACCTGCAATATCCAATATCCGTAATATTCCTATATACTTAGCAGATATAACTACTGCATTCTTTCACAAAGTTACAAAAGCCCGTCTATGTTCATTTCTACAAGTATTACACCTAGTCATGCACATGGCATCCTAACTAAAGAGGCTTACTGGAGGGTCACTACCATAATAAATAGTACCTTGAAAATAAATGTAGCTTTTACGATTTAAAGAATCTCAGGACTTATTTATAAAATTTTTTTATCCAGGTGGAATAGGTGCGGATATATTTAGAGCAAAAATAGATGAGTGCGTTTCTACCTCAACAAATTTCGGTGCTAATGTTAATATACATGTAGACGACTGTATTATACCCAGGGATTATAATATCTTTCTTAAAAATATAAAAGCAGAATATTTTATATAAGAAAGCACCGAACTTGTAAAAATCTTAGGAATTAAGATTAACATAACTATAGATGTGATCAAATCTTAAATCAAACCGAACTTATGGAGCAACATACATCTAAGTTTTACATTGACCAACAAAAAAACCAAAAGTGACAATTTATACCAGCACTAAACCGAATTCCTTTTAAGAGGCGCTGTAAATCCTACGTACTATATAAAAAAATACACTTTATAGATTGGATACAAACTAAGCAAAGTGAAATTTTATAAAAACTAGTCTGGTTCAAGTAAATTTATTATACAAAAAGCATTTTCCTTCCTTGTTTAAAAAGAAATTACATATTTATTTTATATGCTACTTTGTTCTCACTTAATCATACGCGTTATAACACATATAATTAACTTATATTAATATACTTTTTCAAATACATTTTCTTTAAAATTTCATATACTGCAGCCTAATTGAGTCTTTACGAAACAATGCTGACAGCACACGGCAAGATCATTTCTGCACTAAGCGAAAAACAGATGAATTATGCAATTAGAATATAACACTATACTACACCAAAAGCTCTCATTAACTTCAAACCCAACTCTCACAATATACAAAGAATAACACAAGAACACAAGGTAGACAACACCTAAGACATAATTTAAAACATAAGTTTCAAAAACACAACAAATGAAAACACAAAACCAATAGAAAAACAAAATAAACATAGATTACAAATAATACATTAAGTATAAAGTATACACAACTATATAACACATGTACAAACATAAGCACGAAACACTAACCCTTAAATTTTTACAGGGAAAATGATCCGTGATTAATCAAATCAGAAACTGAGAAACAACTAATAAAAACACGAGAAAATAATATTTCAAAATTTAATTCAACCTACCTTGTAAATTGGCTACAAACTAAACACAGTAAAATTTTATCTGGTTCAATTAAATTTACCGTTCGTATATGGAAGCATATTTCGATCTTTTGTAAAGTATAAATACATACCGAAACTGGTCAATAAATTATCCCTTGCCTTCATATACTTTTTTATATGCACTTATACAAATGTTGAGAGAGAAAATTATTGATTTGCCTCTTGGGTTGAAAGTTACGATTTCTGAGACCCTATGGGCTATATCATACCTGTTAGTCGCAGCCCTATCTTAACAAAACCAAAATAAACAGTTAACCTTGAACCTAAATCCATAACCGTCAGTAGAGCTCTATAAAATACCTTTGTAATACAAAGTATTAACTAACGAACTCCTTAACTCTGATCTTCAAATAAAAAGTTTTACTGAAAAAAGCGGTGCTATAATCAAGCGTCTAAGGCATATTAATATCGCCTAGCTCTATGTTAAAGACGAATGAAAAAGAAAATTTTTTTTGAATGAACATTTTTATTTCAGCAGTATCCTTAGCTGACATGTTTACAAGTCATTGCCGATACAGAAACACATAATTTTACTTACAACCTCTTTACATAATTAATTAAGATGCAGTTATAAGTGTACGGTACATTTTTAATCCTCAGGATGACAAGAACGTTCTGGAATAGTAGGAAACAAATATATAATAACAACATTTGCTATTCCCGCCCCCCACCCCCGAAAAGTGGACGCCCGCCCAAGGGGGCAAGCAAAGTCATTTAGTAAGGCCTCGAGTAATAACACGTTTTAATTAAATTGACTCTACTTATTACAGATAAATGCGCATCCAATTAAAAAAGTTGAATTGAACATAGCACGTGAAAACCAATGACATCAGTTATAAACGTTTATATAAATGTGCGCACAGGCATCGTACCAAAACCATAGAATAGTGTACTCGCAGGGTGGGTTTAATTTTTTCCGGTGTAGTGCGAAACGCGAATTGATTTAAAAGTAGTGCTTTGTTCCTACCTCTCTTTTTGTAATATATATTAAGGCGCTTTAGTTTAATTATAAGAATTACGCGATGTGGGGCCTCAGATCAGCTCATAAATAAAATTAGCCATTTTTTATTTTACCTTTTCCTTGACCTTTTTTTGTTAATATCTCGTTGACTCTGGCTCGAAAGAAGGCCAGTGAAATATTTATTAAGACTGGGTTGATAACTTTGGGCTTAAATCTGTCCGAAGCGTTATTCTGTTTTAAGTTTTGTTATACAATAAATAAGGAAATATATTTTTTTGTTTAAATCTACTCCCTATCTTTCTTTGCCTTCGAAGTATACCCATTAAATGTTTCCTGTTAGCTTTAATTAAATATTTAGTACTGTCAACGTTTGACAAAGAGGAAGTGGTTTATAAAGACAAACCGTTCCAAGCAAAGTAGATATCACCAAAAAAGAACATGTTTATATTTAATATTTATAAATTAATTGAAATTTTGAATTTAATTTTACAACTGTGCAGCCATATGAATTTTTATTAAAAAATTTAATAATTTTAGTTAAGAAATTATAAATTGTGGATCATACTTAAAAACTTTCATTGATCTAAATATTAGTAAAAGTTGTATCCCTAAGTTGTTTTAAACTTGTAACTTTTAGTGCTATATTTGTGCCGTTAAACTATATAAAATATGAATCAGTCTACATGAAAGTTAATACGTGGAAGAAGCCTAAATTGAAGTTTGTCGGGGAAACCAATATAAAAAATAATTGACAGATGAAAAGGTTTCAATAACACTTTGAAAAAGAAACAGGAGAGAGCTTTCCCTTGAATAAAAAAGGGCTATTGTCATTTATGACCAATTCAAAGTAAAAAAAATACTTGTCAACCAGTACAAGATCTTTTTAGCAAAAATTCGCTCGAACTTAATTTTTTTTAAAAAAAATTTTCCTTATTTGTCTGCCTATAACTTTAAACTTTTAAAAAGTTAATAAGTACTTTATATAAAGTACTTACCAAACTACTGTTGCAAGTGTTCATACTTCAAACGCTAAAATTTAAATAGCCCCGTTCCTAACTCCTTCAAACTTTAAAAAGTTAAACCGTGTTAAACAGTTCTTCGAAGAAAAATAACCTTTCACTCCAATCGTGCACGTGTATAGCAAAATTTCTAAATAATCTTAAAACACATCCGGGATGATAAAGTTTAAAGCAATAATAATTAATCTTTATTAAAACAATGCTTTCTTTTACACAATGGATAGTTACTAAAATGATAACTAAATTGTTTTAACGCTTATTAGTATAAGCATAACCTGCTAACGGGGGTAAGAAATTGGTAAAACATCCCTCATATTTAACGAGCTAAATAAAAGCATTGTGGGCGTTAACAGCTCTATATACAAGTTTTTAACGGAGCAATGAGACAAGGTTACCAAGAAAAATTAAAAGTCAATATAGAACGATATTAAAAAAAATTATTCCCCTGTACATTAAAATGTCTAAGCATCATTTCACTTATATAATATTAAACTAGGTCTTGTACACAATAGAATTTATACATTGGTTGGGAGAAGTAATAATACCTACCGCTGTAAAAAGCGTAGACTTAGCTAAAAACATCAAACTAGTATTACCTAGAAAACATATCCTTACATGTAATAATGGGACTGCTTCCCCCTTATATAAAGGTATTTTTTTCCTTGTTTAAAGTTTATTTTAATAACTTGGTTATGTCGGTATAACTAAGAACGGTACAAAAACTGATGGCAAATTAATAAATAAATGAAAAAATTTCGTTATAACTTTAAAAATAAAAATAAGGTATATATAATGTTTTTATTGCTCATAGTAGAAGCCTATAGATTAACAGACCACTAAGGAATACCCAAGACCCTAGCAAGTTAAGAGAAACTTCTTTATGCACCTTAAATTCTAAAGCAATTCGCCGACTATTATTATAACAAGTTAACGTAATTTTGGCATGCATTAATTAATATTATACCGTTCATTGGCATTTCGTCAATTTGCGTACTATAATACTGTTCTATATCCCTAAGCGTATGTATGTCCTCAGTGGTGACAAAATTGATGGCTACACCTTTACGGCCAAAGCGCCCAGATCGACCAATTCTAATAAGTTATAGCAATAATTAACGGTGACAGCTAATACTCGTAATAAGGATACCTGTGAATATACAACTCTCGATTCATAGGCAAATCATAGTTGATAACTAGGGAAACCTGATGAACGTCAATACCACGTGCCCAAACATCCGTGGTGATTAAAACACGACTGGGTTTTAACTTTAAACTTCAAAATAAAATAAAGTAAAACAAAAAAAGGACCTCGCTCCAGAACGAAAGTCCTTCATAATAGCATCCCGCTCCTTTTGTTCCATTTCTCCGTGCATAGACGTGACAGTAAAGTTAGCCTCGCGCATCTTTTCAGCCAAATGGTCAACTTTCCTCTTCGTATTACAGAATATAACCGCCTGCGTTATGACAAGTGTATCGTATAGATCACAGAGGGTATCAAATTTCCATTCTTCTCGTTCAACGGAAACAAAAAACTGTTTAATCCCCTCTATAAGATAAATATTAGTTTGTAATATAAATGCTATAAATAATTCTATTTTTAAAATGCTTTGACATGCCAACAAAAAAACAAGTTTGTACTCAACTACAAATAAAATTCTTCTATAGACTATCAGGTAATAGCGCACGAAAATAAACTTTCCTAACTTGAAATGGCAAACGAAACTTTTGGTCTAAAAAGCGCAAAGGGCGCATAAATATAGTCCATATCAGAGTTTATATCCTTTCGAATAATTAGCTTTTAAGTAGTCCTATAAAAATTAGCTAGCTCTTCTCAAAATTAAGAAAGCTAAATTATCTTTAAAAATTAATATTTTTTAATAGAATACATCTATAAAAGAATAAAATTTATATTATTGCAACTAATTAAAATTTGGGTTTAACAAAGGATAATAACACCTTTTTAATTATTAAAATAAAAAATACCGTTAATTAGTGTAAATAAAAGCAATAGTAGATCTGATGGGAAAATATAAATATAACTAAAGTTAGGATTTACTATGAATGACAGTGAAATGATAAAAAAGCAAAAGTAAGTGTGGAAATTATTAAAAAGAATAGGGTAAGGTACATTGACCAAAAAATTTAGTTATTTTTAAGTAAATAATAGTAACCCAAAGTAAGTTCGTCACGTTTTACTAAGATACGCACGGGATGAGTCATAAATTTTTGAGTTAATTCAAGCGTCTCGTGCGGCAAAGTAGCAGAAAACACGCACACTTGAGTTGCAGGAGGCAAATACCGATAGACGTCATAAATTTGTTCTTGAAAACTAGAAAAGAGCAGTGATAAAAAGTTATTATTTATAAAATTTCAGAGTGCTAACGTAATTAACACTTTTACTAAAGCTAATATAAGTAAAGTATTTCATTGTTTTACATATATTACAAATTTAATAAGACTATAACTAAAATTTTATCATATACTAATAATAGCTAAATCTAATTCCTAAAAAAAACAGCAAAGATATATATATCAAATGAAGAACCCTCTATTAAGCATCTCGTCTGCTTCATCCAAGATCAACAGCTTTACCCCCCTTGTAACTAAAAATCTTCGAGTTATCATATCATATACACGGCCAGGGGTCCCTATAATGAAGAATAAATAATATTTAATAAAACAACGTAGAAGTTATAATGAAGGCATAGAGGTTGATATAACAAAAAGTTTCTAAACAAAGGATCATAAGCTCTTAATTAAATAGTTTACCTGAAACAATATGCTGGCCAAACTGAAGTTTCCGAATGTCTTCTCCAACACTAACACCTCCTATGCAGGCATGGCATTGAACATTCATATAATCTCCAAGAGCGAGAATAACCTGAAGTTTGCATAAGGATGATAGATTCAAAGACAAATATTGCTTATAATATTCTAAAAAAAAACCATTTGAATTTGTTGTGCTAATTCTCTGGTTGGAGAAAGAATCAGGACTTGAGGCTCACGAATAGAAGTATCAATAGTTTCCAAAGCGCAAATGGAAATAGTGGCTGTCTTTCCTGTTCCTGATTGCGCTCTGAATTAAATAAGCGTATACTAAATAAACTTAGTATAAAAGGTTAATATCTTACTGTGCTATGACATCCTCACCAGAAAGAACAGGGACAATAGCCCTCTGTTGAATAGCAGAAGGTTTCTCAAATCCTTTACGGTTAGTAAGTAGGATATAACAAATAGATCTGCTCTAATGGGATAAATATATATTTGGCACCATATGCGTATATTCCTCGAAGTAAATCCTCTTTTAAATTTAAGCCATCAAAAGTTGGTATAACTTTAACGCCTTCACTTGTTTCAAAAACCGTTTTACTGTCTGGATAATAGGGATGTCTCCCGTTACTGGAACTCTGGCGCCTACTGCTCATGATAAAACGAAACTAACGCTCAAACGCCCAAGCACAACCTAAATGAAAAAATGTGATCAGCTTAGGTGAAGAATCAACCCCAAATTTAGTTGCGTGCATTTATTAAAAATAATGCCATGCTTTTTTTCATAATGTGCCAAATTAAGTAAAATAGTCCTACTATTAAAAAGGACCCAAATTTTCTTCTTTGTGCATGTGAAATTAGTAAAAGTATCAGAAGAAAGACTAAAAAATATCAAATTTTAAGAACTTTATACTCTTAAGTTATTTGAAAGAATCTAATATATACAGGTAAATGTGTAAAATTAATTTATGGACAAAAATATTATTCTATTAGCAATCCACCCTCTAACAATTTTAATGACATGTGTATTTCACAAAAAGGTATAAAAAATTCACATCACTTAAGATTACAAGCTTGAGTTTACTTAAAATCATAAAAACGTTGACAGCCTTTTTGTTTATTCATTAAAAGAGAAAATCTCTTGGTTGTTTTAAGGGAAGTCGCACTGGTGATAGACATGTGAATTGGTAAAAAGCACCCTTTTACTATAGCATGCTCGCATGGCGGCAAATATAACTTACCCTCTTTGTGCTTCCTCGGAGATTTTTTTAAAAACTGATCGTGCTTCCCGTTTGGCTTGTTGCCCGGTCTTTTTTCCTTATCATAATACAAAAAGGATAAATAAGAATACTTCTCTGTATTTTTGTAAAAATGGGTAACCAACATTTTTTCTTCACCCTTATTTTTTATATTACTTTTTTTCTACTATTAATGAGTACATAACCTTTTTTATCCCAAGTTATATTATAAATACTTTAGATTCGGAAAGTGTGATATTATTGTAGAACTTTATTTTATAAAAACTATTCTAACCTTTTTATTTCATTTGGATAGTGAAATTCACGGTAGACGAGGTCCGCAGTATCATGGATCGCACGAAAAATATCCGTAACATGTCGGTTATCGCTCATGTCGATCACGGAAAGTCCACTTTAACCGATTCTCTGGTTGCTAAAGCTGGTATTATCGCAGAGGCTCGGGCTGGTGATGCTCGAATTATGGATACACGCCCTGATGAACAAGCAAGAGCCATTACTATTAAATCTACTGCCATTTCTTTGCATTTTAAGCTGAGTGATAAGGATATGGCTTACGTCAAACAACCTTCTGATGGAAATGAGTTTTTAATTAATTTAATAGATTCGCCAGGCCACGTGGACTTTTCCTCTGAGGTTACAGCTGCGCTTCGTGTCACTGATGGTGCTTTAGTAGTTGTCGATTGCGTGGCAGGTGTGTGCGTTCAGACGGAAACCGTTTTGCGTCAGGCTATAACAGAGCGGATTAAGCCGGTTTTGATGATGAATAAGATGGATCGAGCTTTGCTTGAATTACAAACTGGCAAAGAAGAACTTTTTATGACTTTGCAGCGCACTATAGAATCTGTCAACGCTGTTGTTAACACTTATTGCGATGAAGATGGGCCCATGGGCAATATATCCGTGGACCCGACAGAGGCCACCGTTTGCTTTGGCTCGGGATTGCATGCGTGGGCATTTACTTTAAAGCAGTTTGCTGAATTTTATTCTGGTAAGTTTAATGTCGAAGTTGATGTTCTTATGAAAAAGTTTTGGGGTGATAACTTTTATAGCGCTAAAGAAAAGAAATGGTCTAACACACAAAAGCCTGGTTATGAACGTGGTTTTTGCCGTTTTGTTCTGGATCCGATAATGAAAATGGTCGATGCGATTTTAAAAAGCAAAAGGGAAGTTGTTGAGAAAATGTGCAAGGCTTTGAATATTGTTCTTACTTCGGAAGAATCACAATTGGAAGGCAAAGCTTTACTTAAAACTGTCATGAGGAAGTGGTTGCCCGCAGGGGATGCTCTTTTGCAAATGATTACCATTCATTTGCCCTCTCCTTATACTGCTCAAAAATATCGAACTGAACTTTTATATCAGGTATTATCTTTAACCGCTAATTTTTTATAGTTTCATATAATAACGGATTTATTAGGGTCCAATGGATGATGAAGTTGCCGTGGCTATGAAAAATTGCGATAAGGATGGTCCTCTAATGCTATATATTTCTAAGATGGTTCCGGCATCGGATCGCGGGCGGTTTTATGCTTTTGGTCGCGTTTTTTCAGGAACAGTAACGTCTGGTCAAAAAGTTCGCATCATGGGGCCTGATTACAAACCGGGGAAAAAGGAAGATCTAACGGTAAAGCCGATTCAAAGAACCGTTCTTATGATGGGTAAGTACATAGAGTCCATTTCTTCTGTCCCAGCTGGGAACATTGTCGGTTTGGTTGGTATTGATCAGTACTTAGTTAAAACGGGAACATTGACCGATTGTGAAACTGCTCATAATATGGTTCAAATGCAGTACTCTGTCTCGCCGGTTGTGCGCGTCGCGGTGCAGTGTAAAAATGGTTCAGATCTTCCTAAGTTGATTGAAGGGCTTAAGCGGCTGGCTAAGTCCGACCCCCTCGTCCAAGTGACCTTAGAGGATTCTGGCGATTATGTTATTGCCGGTGCTGGTGAACTGCATTTAGAAATATGTTTAAAAGATTTGCAAGAAGATCACGCTATGATCCCTTTAATCATTTCTGATCCCGTTGTCTCTTATCGCGAGACCGTGTCTGATCTTTCCAGCATCGAATGCTTGTCCAAAAGCCCCAACAAGCACAATCGGTTATACATGCGCGCTGAACCGTTGCCGGAAGGTCTTTCTGAAGCTATTGATAACAAAGATATAGAAGCTTCAATGGAACCTAAAGCGCTTGCAAAGCCTCTGGTCGAACAGTTTGGCTTTGATCAAACCGATGCCCGTAAAGTTTGGGCGTTCGGCCCTTACACTACTGGCCCCAATCTTCTTGTTGATACTACTAAAGCAGTTCAGTATTTACATGAAATTAAAGATCACGTAACAGCTGGTTTCACCTGGGCCTCCCAAGCTGGGGTTTTGTGCGAAGAAAATATGCGGGGCATACGATTTAATTTATTGGACGTTGTACTTCACGCGGATGCTATACACAGAGGTGCCAACCAATTGATGCCTACATCTCGTCGTGTAATATACGCCTCTCAACTTACGGCAAAACCGCGCTTGATGGAACCCGTTTTTTTGGTTGAGATCGAATCCCCTGAATCTGCCGTGGGGGGGATTTTTTCATGCCTTAACAAGCGTAGGGGTACCGTTCTTGACACTATTGCAAAAGAAGGGACCCCTATGCGCACTGTCCGGGCTCACTTGCCCGTTGCGGAGTCATTTGGGTTTACCTCTCAACTTAGAGAGGCCACTCAAGGTCAAGCATTTCCCCAGTGCGTATTTGACCATTGGGCCATGATTTCTGACGATCCTATGATGCCCACTTCTAAAGCAGGAGTGATTGTTAAAGATATTCGTAAGAGAAAAGGTTTAAAGGAAAGTATTCCTTCTTTAGATGAGTACTTTGACAAACTTTGATGTTTTTATTGGGCTTATAAATAAAGTTTTCATAGTAACCTTAGTTTTAAAATTTTTAACTTATGGAGAAGGTTTAACATCGACCCTTTTTAGCATGTTTTCCTTTTCTTTTTAGGTTTTTTTATCCTTAGAACTTGTAAGCTACCTTTTCATTTAATATAAGAAATCTCCTAAATAGTATAGTTAATTGTTGAAAAAAAAAATTAACATTTAGTTACGTTTTACCATTATGCGTGCTATAAAAACCTAAGTTTAGAATTTAGGAGAAAGGGATTTAAAGTTTCCCTATGCTATTGCTTAATTAATATTTGGTATATGTCACGCACTTATATTTATTTTCATAATTTTTAACTACTCTCAAATATACTTAAATTTTTCTCCTAGTCTTCACCTTGATGAAACTAGAATTTCTTAAAAGTAAATTTTTTTAAAAAAACGAGAGGGAACACAGAACCGCCAATGATTTGTTAAACGTACTTAAAATAATTCAAAGAATTAGATACAGCGCAAAAATAGCGATCCATACCTTTATTTAGTTTAAGTTAATATAAGCCCAAGGGCCAACTAAGAACGGGATGCCTTTTATTTATTTACATTACAAAACTTAGTGGTATTTACTGGTGCTCGATCGAACAGTAAAGGAAAACACCGAATTTACGAGTTCTATACAGGGTGAAAGCGCACACATTAGCTTTAACCTTGTGTTAAAGCGGTATTTAAAAATTACTCAGTCATTGCGTTCTCAGCGATAGCGTGTGCCGTACCAGATTTCATAGTTGAACTCGGAAAACGTTAACTAGAAGTTCAATCTGGAGACCTTGATGTAACGCATCGTTGAGAACAAACCGCGGTCCGTCCGCCATGGGCGTATCAGCTTGTTTTGCCTTACATAAAGCGAAGAGACTATTGCCTGAGTCGTTCTTAAGTCTCACTACACATGCAAGTGTCTTTGTTGTGCAACGAGAGTTTGCTTTGGGCACAAAGCAAAGGCCGCCGGCTTGACCTTTGCCCGGCAATATAGTTTATGAGCGGCCGCCCAGGTATTTCGCTAGAGCACACCTTGTTTACGAAGGTCAGCGGCGTTAATGGTGTTATGCGCTTCTTCGTGATAAAAAAAATCTTTTCTCTTTTTAGCATTAATAGTAATCTTTTGACGACGACACCGGTTAACGAGCTTCACTAGGTAGTAGTGTAGACGCGACTTTGACGAGGAGTAAATTGCTTAACAGTGTCATCCCAGGCAATCCGCGTGTAGGGGTCGTCAGACTGTGGCACCTCACACACGCAAAGTGCAAAGAGCGGGGGTGATAAAAGAGGCCCTTGTAGGACTTCGGCTGATAGTAATTTTTGGGGTTAGCACGCTTCGCCCGCACATAAATGAAAGACGCTATCCTTAAGGTAAGGTTTAATCACGTTAAAAAGAACAGTAGGAAGGGGCTATGGCCCTCAAATTGTGAAGCAATCCTTGTCCTAAACTCAGTGAAACGCCTTTTTGACATCAAAAAAGCGGCGTCCTTTGCGTTCTTTATATTGAAGGTAGAGGTCGTCTTCCCTGTCAGAAGAAGGAGTTATTGTGTGGTGTAGTGTCCATGCAAATTCAAATTGGAACTCTGGCAGGCGTGGCTTGAGTCAACCAATGCTCCCAAGCAGCGCAGTATGGCCGGCTCAGCCACTTTACTAACGGCTAACAAGGGGGCTGATAGGCCTGCTAGATAGAAATAAAGATGAATTATAAAGGTACAGATAGAATAAACCTGTTTAACTAATTTCTATGAAATCAACATTAAATAGTGAATTAATATTACACTAAGATTTTTAAACTTACAACTAAACAATCATATCTGTTACAAAAAAAAATTACTTATACCTGGTTCAGAAGTGGGCAGTAAAATAGCAACACGGTAATTATAGCTATTATGTAATTTGCAAAGTATCTGCCTTTTCGTAGACTCGTTTTTGTGACGTATAGCAAGTGTTTAAAAATCTAAAATTGGTATTTAACTTCGATGGTATAGATGATGAGGCCAATCTAACAGGTATAAAACGCTGTCTATCATCCGGGTTTAAGAGTTGTAGTCGGTAGCCTCGTAAGTAGGAGGCTTTAACGCTCAAATTCAAGGTTGCGGGTCTGGTTCCCATCGATACGACTGTCTATTTCGGTCTGTGGTGGTTGCGAATTTATACCCGCCCTCAATTTTTGGTAGTCTTAAAGGTTTAGGGTAAACAAACGGGTTTGTGTCTAAGGGATACTATAACAACTTAACAAATATATTAATTAGATAAAATTGCTATCCTAGTGTTAAAGCATTACATAGTATTGAAAAAATTACGATATGCATGAAATTGTAGGAGTTGTAGTGAAAACCTAACATAAACGGAGGCGCTCTAGAAGAAATTTCGCGTGAACTAGAGCATTCTATAAGGCTGTCTTATTGATTGCTCCACAAGCCTAAAAGAGAGGAGTGCAGTGGAATTGTGTGAAGTTTCCGTCTGGTTAATTTGGCGCTTCTTTAAGTTATTTCAGGGTTATGGTATGGATTTTATCTAGTCATATTAGTGCAAAATAGTATTAATTTATAGAATGTTAAATATAGGTCTTATAGTTGATGTTTCCAAAGTATTAAAGATCCCCTGGTTTCATAGGCCTTTATGGTTTACTGCTAGTGTTATTTCTAATATTCGAACTAAGTTAGAATTAAAAAACCACTGGGTTGTGATTATGGTGCTTTTTAAGCAAGCTATAGGCTTAGGGTAGGATTCTGTTCAGGGGAATGGTACTTATTTTAGTGCTAGCTGAAAGGCTAACTCTTCAAAATGGAAAAACTATAGGTTAGATTGAATCATGCAGCAGGTTTTGTTTCACCTGTGAGGGTATCAACTCTTCAATTTTTTAGTCAAAAGTTAGTCGACTGTTGAAATTTAATTTTGGACGCGCATATTTATATATTACTAGTTAATAACACTATTAATATAGTATTATTTTATTTAAATAATCATTTAAGGTGCCTTGGTTCCTTCCAGGATGAAATGCATATTGAACGAGGGCAATACAACCAGCAAGCCAACAAGATATCTTTTAACATTAGCATGATTTAAAAGCAGTGCTATTAAGTCAAGCAATAGTAATATCATAAATAAAGTTTAATAATGAAGTTTTTAATTTAAAATCACTCGACCATGGGAAAGGGGACGAGGTCTGCTTGGATCCCTGCGAAAGCATTTTGTAACGGAGGCCCACACATCTATGCACTTAGATATATTGTGAACTTACTAATATTTTTTTAAAATGACACTTATAACTACGTTGACAACTGCTTACTAGCTGAAGAAGACATATTTCAAAAAATTTTGTACACTTTGTTTGACACATTATTATTGAGGTTGGGAAAAGTGCTAATTTTTTAAGAGTTTCATTTGGCTACACATACACTATTTTTTTCCAAAACCAAATATCCTTGCCCTTAAAATAGCTTTTTAGCGAGCCCAGATACTTTTATTATAAAAGCGTACAGTTCAGTATCTTCGAAATAACAGTGACTAATACCTACTGCTTTAAAGATAGCCGTTTTGTTATTTCATTTACATATTTGTCGCCTCACTACTTAGGTTATCCAAATACCTTTTAAAAAAAGCAAAAACGAAATTTAATAGTAATTTTTCCATTGCACCATAAATAAACTAGTTTGGCATTTACAATTATACAGTACCATTCTCTCCTTACAAAACCGAACTTTATGTTGTTTTTTCTTCAGTATTAAAATTGGTGTTAAACACGTAATTAGAAAAAGAGATCGCGTCGGTAGGAATCGAACCCAGGACCTTGAAATTGCGTATTAACACTCTTTACCGTTGAGTTACTCTCAGTTGCGGTATGATGGATTTTCAAATTTAACTTGTTAAAGTACACATGATTCTTGTAAGTTATACACCGCTAATTAGGCCAATTCACTCACCATAGCAAAACTTCCGTGGTCTTTTACGATAAAAAATTACAAAGCTTGGACTTAACCAGGCCCTGGCCCTACATGCAAACACTGAACTTGGCTGAGGTATACAAACAATGTTGCCAGGTGGAACGCAGTTTGGTTTATTCGGCTATGCTATCTTGTTTTTTGTATCTCTTTTATAAAAATTGTATCTTATGTAACCATTCATTCCCCCCTATAACACCTTTTCGTCTGGTGGAAGTTACGTTATCCCCTAGCTTCCTTACTGTATTTAATCTCCATAATTATTTTAATGGTTAAACTTAACGTTTAAATCAATTACATTTATTAACAAAGGAGTTGAGGTTAAGTGCCACAGGGGAGCTATAAAAGAGGATGTTTACTGTGAAACTAAAACCTGTCAATGAGCTACAAGGAAGAGTTAGTCGAAGTAACAAAGATCATATATATGAATAAAGATTACAATAACAAAAAAATGAAAGCTTTTTGTAACACGTTACTAATAGAAATGGTAATTTAATAGTAGACATAACAGTAGAATTTAATAGCACATAAATCCTGAAAACAGGTAAAACGCAATTTGATAACTTTAATAAGTTTATTGCGCTTCACTATTACATGTTACATGTTTATTTAATTTTATTAGCCGAAAGGTTCTTTAAAAAGCTAATTCTTTTTGGTAGTCCTTAATTATTTTAATTTTTCTTTCGAGCAAGTCAAACATCTGCTTGGCGTACTTCGAAGAAGTAGTCTTAAATTGAAAAATATCATGGCATAATTAGGTACTAATATGAATTATTTAGGGAGCAAACTATAGTAGTTTAAGAATATACAGTAGAGTATATTGACACCACGTCAACTCTGGAATAGATAAAACATCTAGTTATGTTATTTTGCATATTAAATTAATTTATAGCTGTATATAAGGTTATTTTAATTCTTAGAAAAGGTTTTTAATTTCCGAGTAACGTAATGAAGAATTACATGGCAAATATAAGTGTTAAAATACCTGTTGGCGAAGATATTGTTTGTGCAAAAGCGCTTCCTCCTCTGAAAGTTCGTTAAGTACTGAAGTGTATGTCTTATGTAGAAAAAGAAAGTCTTTCTCATTTTGAAGACTGTTTCTGAATGTATGAACAAAGTTTTTTAATAGTTTTGGTCAACTGTAGCGCAGGTAGCATAAGCACCTCTAAAACAGGTGCTAAAAATATGAGGTATTTAGCTAACAGATACGCTAAGACATTTCAATATTTAACTATTTTTTGCAACCATATTACGGAAATCTATAAATTCCCTGTAAGCTTTAAGCTTTCAAGCGTATATACTATAACCAACATTCGACGTGGTTTGAAACTTAAAATATGTAGTTTTCTCTATAGTTTACTAATTACTCTAGTAAGACAAGTTAATCAAACTACTGCAAGATGGTGAGTTATAAAGTTTTGAAGAACAAAGTATAATTATAGTCCCTCTGCCTTAATACTTAAAAAGTGAAGTGATCAATATGTTTCACAATATTCAGTAATTTTTTTATATCTTGATATTTGGCACTCACGCAATGCGAAATGTAGCGTGCACTTGCAAACAATAAGCAGATAAATCTACTCTTAATACCTTACAGGTGTAGATGACTTCTCGACTCTTTTGCTACTCAAATCGGTAAAGGGAACGCGTCGAGGAGTGCAGATTTCAATGGATGAATACTTCTCAGTGGAGGAAAGGCTCCGCGCTGGCTTTGTGCGCGGTGATGGGGTGAAAAGTAGTTCTACGAATATATTGATGTTCATACTGTACTTATATTAACAACCAAAAATTAAAACATCATACCAGAAGAGTCGGCTTTGACAGAGTTTTTACTGTGATTAGCTGTTGTAACACGGCTAAATAATATATAATATCATTTTATATAAACGTGCTTTCGCTTAATAAAATTCAGTTGCAACGTAAAATAAAGAATAATAGAAAATTACAAGCATGTTTATCTTTTACATATTTATGTTTTATTTAAATTTGTAAGCAGTTGAAAAGGTTTCAATAAAATGAATATATGCTTTATGACTAAAACGTAGTTAGAAGTTATCATGCGATAAATAAAGCAAATAATAACGATGTCTAAGTCGACTAATTTCATGCATTTTAAACAATACTAAGCAAACAATAATTTCAGAATGACTAAGCAATTAAATTAAAAAAAATAAAAGGAATGTGAAAAAGTCCAAGTGTAAGTAAAGTAGCAACTGCTCGAATCATGTAAACTTATAATACTTATTGCAATATTCATTATCTTATTCGTTAATATAAAACCGACTTATTAGTTTTTGTTTTTTTAAAGTAACAAAAGCCACTTATGGCGCCCTCCAACCTTTTAATGGACAAATGGTTAACTTAAAATAATTTTTTTACTTCTTTAATAACTAAAGTTCTTCGTATTATTAATAAACAGACAGTAAGGGATAGTTAACTTGTAAGGTAAATATTAAAAATTTAAAGCAGTAAAGAATATTGTTATAGTAATAACGATAATAAATCAAGCAAGCCACGGACCAAGGAGAAGGATGATGATAAGGCGTCAAAGTGCACTCCTCCACGAAACTTTCTGCAAAGGAGGTATCCCAACTGTTAAAGCTGCAGTCAATTGATGCATTATGATAAGATGAAGCTTCACTTGGATAATTGCTTGAAGCTAAGTTTAAAAAGTTATAAAGGGTGTTTCCCGAATAAGATTATAAAACAATGGAGATTATAAATAAATATTAATACTTTAATATGACTAATACAAAGAACATAATATTATATAGGGTTAGTGACAAAAGCAGAAAGTTGAATTGTAAAGAAGTGAGAAAGTCTTTAAATTATAAATAAGAAAGTGCAAAGTTATAAAAAGTGGACATGCGTAAACAGACAAACAGCAGAAACGAGTACGTGAGGGTGAAGGCACCAGAGAAATAGCTTTTTGTGGTGGGGAATCATTGTATCGTAAAAGTTTTGCAAAGCTCTTGTTAGGGACATCAAGATTCGTGTTTCGTAGTGAAGGTAATTTCAACGGTGTGTTATTCTCTTTAGCGTTATTTTCTGTTCTCTTGGCTTTTTGCTTTGTATAAATACTTCTGCCTCCTGCCGATTCGATAAAATGTTTGTTCCTTCTCAGTTCTTTTACTCTGTAACAATGTAACAACTATAAGTTATCTCTACCAATAAGCTTACAAAATATATCTAACATGGCAATAATATAATAAGCATACCCATTTAAAAATTGGTGTTTATTTATAAAAACTATCGAGCAACAACGTTTAGTCTAAAGTTTTACATCACGAGCCAACAATCTAAACTACTTAGAAGAATAAGCCGATTACGTAGCTTGGAACCTATCAGCATATCGAAGTGTGTTAAGCGTGTGCTCTACCGAAGAACTATTGGGAGCAATCGTCGCTATCATACATGTTATGGAGCCTCCGACTAACGAATCTCGAAGAACCTATATAAAGCGAGTAGTTAGAGTTATAGTAATGCAACAATTGTATTTACTCAACAGCACACTAAAAAAGTTGTTAATAACCTGTTTAACTTTTATATTTATCCTAAAAAAAAAAAGCAGATTTAAACAAGTTTATGAGCTGAGCGCACTATATCCTTATGTTAATAAAAAATGTCTCCCAAAGGGTTAAATTAGTGTATGGACCCAGAGATTTTAATAATTTAAAGGGTCATTTCCTTGATTTGTTGATTAGTTTGTACCAACTTTATTCAGTATAAAACGGTTTCCAAATTGCAAAAGAATATTTCGTCAAAATATTTTTTAAGGCAATTTTAATTAGTTTGTATTTGTTATATGCACAATATTTTCTCAATAAAGAATGAATTCCTTTAAAACTTAAGATTCTGCTAATTTCCTAGAAATGACTAGAGATAAGGGTGCCTCTATATAAAGTTAGATGTAGGCTGCGATCATGGCGCCTTAGAAGACCAACAACTAATTGAAATCCTATTATTTACTGGGTAACAACAATAAAAAGGCAGTCAATGTCATCCTTTATCCGGTTATAAGTCCAGAGCAATATTTTTATTGTACCAACATTGCTATATTACTTCGAATTAAATTTCTAATAGTTGAGCATTAATACTTAACAAACGCAGTCACTTCCTTTTTCGTATATTTCCTTTAATCAAGTTTACTTTTATTTTAAAGCTTTTAGAGCATATTTCATATGTCTTAGTAACACCACTATGACTTTTAAAAAATAAATTTTTAAAGTTATCCTTTAAATAAATACTTAAAATTTGAGTCGCATCATAAGTACTTTATTACTTCCTTCCACTAGTTTGATACTAACGTTTGAGATTAGTTTATACAATTAGTATTCCAACTTATTAACAATACATTATTAGGACCTCAATAAAAAAAATTAAAGAAAAGAAAAGAGAAGAATGACTAACCTGAGTTAGTTTACTTTGCCTAAAGGGCGTGTGCTTGGAGTCCTGATCCAATGACCTGATGCATTCCTTCAAAGCCAATAAGCTCTGGTTTATTTCGGCGCCCTCCATCCTGAGGTGGAAATATAGCGTAAGGTTTAAATATATTAAGCCCTATAACTGGGCAGCTACAAAATAAACCTTGTTTGCTTATCATGTTCTGTAGTATCTGCTGCTCTTTCACTCCCTGCAAGATCAATAAAAGAGAACTTTCCTGTTATAAACGAAAGATCATTCAATACAAAAACTTAAGCAGATAATACAAAAATATTCTAGAGTTACCATGGAGTTACTTGTTTATAAAATTATTATACAATTCAAATAAATAAATTCACTAGAATCTCAAGATCAATACTGTAAACTATTCAGCGTAGAAGTAGTAAGTAACTACATGCCTAAAAGACGTTCAAAGTTCTATAGTTGACCACTAAATAACTCTGTAATAATTACTCATGACAAATAGCTACTCTGTATTAGCGAGTAGGATAATTTTTTTTATATATACATGGTTAATTATTAGATGCATAACATAAAATTTATATATTTTCAAAATTTTAGATCAGCAGCAACACCTAAAGAGGACAGAGCTTAATGTTAAATATTGAAAGTTATGAGCATTGTTAACTTCATATTTTAAGAACAAATGTTACTATGGTGGCATAGATCTCCTGGCAACCATACAGAGAATAAAGACTTGGCTGGGTTACTAACCATATTCCTCAACCCCGTTCTTTTTCAGAGTAATTTGAAGAATAGCGTGGGACCGAGATGAGTCAACATTTACGCCGGTTTGACCTTAAAGTTTTTAAAATAACAAAAGTTAAAGGTCAATGTAGCCTCCGGACTACCGGTTACACTTTTATAAAAGCCGTCTCTGTTAGTTAACAAAGATAAGTTTATTCAATTATTAGTACATAAGCACAATATCAATTGGTGCCAAACAAAAAATTTTCCATGATACTTAAAATATTGTAATCTAAGCATAATTGGAAAAACACGAAGAAAGCCACGAACCGGTACTCCTTTCTGAGCCTCCTTGAGTAATTAACTTCAAAAGTGGTGAAGTCCCGGAAATTTGAACTTCTTTTAAACCTGCATTAATTAAAAAGGAAGAAAAGGTTTCAGAAAAATCATTAAGAGTTATATAGGACTACAATACTACTTTTCTTAACAAATCATTTCCGAATATTCACTCTATTTAAGTTTGGAAATAATATATTAAAAGAGACAATAATAGAAAATCTTAAAATTTATATCAAATTCAGCACAAACACAAGTATTTACGCGGATTAAATAATATCAGTGACTTAACATCATTTTAATTTTCTAAAATAGAAGTTCAGTATTTCCTAATAGCTGTCGCTAACCTTGGATAACAACTCTTTGTTTTCCATCTTCCCGGGCTTGAACTTTTTTTCGATTGTTTAACAGGTCGTATAAGCTTCCACAGTATATTTCAAACAGACTCACAAAAACCTAAAGGCTATTGTTTAGTTGAATACTTTGTTAATAGAGTTATTATCAATAAGTCTCTGTGTTTGCTAGAATTAATTTGACGTGAAGAGGAGGTTACGTGATACACATAACGGTTATACAAAAAAATAAAAGGTTAACGTAGTTTACAATTCAATTTTTTTATATTATTTCCAAACTATATAAAAATCTAGAATTCCGTTTTAAATTTTTAAAGCGTCTTCATTGGTGAACTTTTAATCCAATGCACTATGGCTGTGTGGGTCCCCAAAGGTACTTAGAAAAAGTACCATTGAAGAGATGTGGCAATGTAGCTCTGACTTGGCAAGTCTGGATGAGCAGCCATTATAATACCTTTTATAAACAGTCGTACGTCAAGTTACGTTACATTTCACGTAATCTTGGCGACATAATAGAATATCTTTTGGTAATTATAAATCATTTTTTTAATAATATCAATAATTATTTTAACTATTACAAAGTTCTTAATCAACGTAAGGAAAGTTATAATTAAAACTTTAAGATAATATATATTCTTAAGCAACGTGAAAAAGCAACGTGAAATATGTTTTTCTAAAAAGCACTCGTCAAGTAGATTATAAAGCTAACTATACGTTACTTTGGGAGTCAAAGTTCTTTGTCAGCAATTTAAATTATGCTTCCAAAGTACTAAAAATAACAGTTATAAAATTTTTTAAGTAAAGTATAATAATTTAGTAAAACTACTAATATAAATATGATGACAGTAAAATATTGACTTATATAATTGAAAACAAAGTTATAGATGTGTTTTATAAGACTTTAAAAAATACCAATTTTCCAATAAATATTAACTATAAAAATATATTAGCGAACACTTCAACATATAATAGTTTAGAGGAGAACAAGTGATTGAACCTTAAGTTCATTATAAGACTGTTGTTTTAAAACAGAAAAAAGATCTTCAGCCGCCAGCATATAGAGTCCTTTAACTAACAAAACGTTTATAATGAGGTTTTATGCTTTAAAAGGATAATAGTAATGATGCGATGATTATCAATTATTTCTATGCAAAATATGTGACACCAGGTAAAAGCCTAATACAAAAGTTTGTACATATTTTCATCGACAAAATTCCTTAAAACTTCTACAACTTTTATGCACCAAGAAGAAAGAGCAACGAAAATGTGTATAATAAATTATAACCAAATTTATTGTGTATTTATAAAAGCAATGTTTCTAGCGCAGTTAGAAACCAGAATAAATTTTCAGTTGTGAAAAGTAACTTCCCCGTAATATTTTAATTAAAGGATTAAACACACTTGTAAGCTGTAGCAATAACAAAACTTCCTGAAAAAATACGAAAGCAAAAACATAACGGCAAAGAAACCTTTAGAGTTTCCTAGCATCGTGTGCGTTTTGCCACTTCCTTAACAGAGTTATTAAACAATTAAAAAAATATTTTGTAAAATAAGTTTTTATCACAGAATAGAGAAAAGACAACAATGAATTACACACCAATAATATGATAAAAAAATATGAAAAAAAAAGAGAAGTGAAAAGTTTAAAACGGAAGAATCCTCAGCAAAATTTCAAAAGAAAATACCAGTTTGACCGCTGATTAAAAAAAGTAAAAAAAAAATTAGTGTTGTAAAGAAAATCAAATATATTGAAGAACACAGGCTTCCATTCAAACATAATAAATAAAACGTTTTATGGTGAGAATATATTTATTAACCAGTAGTTGATTTAATAATGAGTCAGCTTTACACGGTAATAGACCATGAGTGGTACATAATAGTAATAGTAAACCAAAGATAGTTATACGGAAAATACTTGAGAGAACAGATGGAGAGCAAATGATAAAATGGGCTTAATAAAGGCTGCGAAGGTCGCTACTAAAATAATTGAATCTCTTATCACAATATTTTAGTAATGAAAAAATGCCACAAAAGAGCAGCAAATAAAAGATAAGTCCAGTTATATTTGCAGATAATACACAAGTAACAGTTCACTTAAGGTTAAAAGAGGCAAGTAAGTGACGGGAATTCTTCGATTATTCAAATTTAAAATATTATAACTGAAAGAAAGAGAAATATATATAAGAAAATTTCGAGAAAACAAGTTAAACACAAACGTCAATAAAGACAATAAAACAAGCTCGCAAGCCATTATAATACTATTTGAGCAGTTAAACTACCATTATTTCAATTTTTTAAATATTCTACTAAAAAAAAATGATAATATTAAAATTAATAAATATATTTATGATAAATTTTTAAAAAAATTAACCTATTTAATATAAAACTAGAACAAAAAACATCAAGAAAAATTCTAGTGAAAATAATTGCCTAAATGTAAATAAATATATAATGCACTTTACTAAGCAAAACAGGTGGCATTTTTCCTAGAGAAAAGGTGGGCAACAAGAGCTTTGGCAGTTCTTTCGTAAACCTTATTTGTAAAATTAATTATATTACGTGTTATAAATCAACAATTAAAAATAAAATACTTGCTATACTTTAGATAAGTTTGATTTAAGTGTCAAACTCGAATGGATAAAATCAAAGTTAAATAATATCTTAATTATAAAAAGTTGATATTAAAGTAATTAAATAATAAAAATAGTAAACATAGATAATATGTAAATAATGAAAATGACATTAATTAATATATAAATAAGAAAACGAGCTCTCTATTGGAAATAAAGTATACACCAACGGCCCAGTAAATACTTTTAAAAATTAAGAAAAGCAACTAACCACTTACATACTTGTTAAGAAAATATGTTGTCTTTCAAATAAAAACGGTCAGTAAGAAAAAACAGTTTAGTAAACTAAGGTCTCTACGATCGCTAACAGTTAAGTAAAACCTCTTCATTGGAGCAGGACTCATCGAAAACTTCGTCAAACCAAAATTGATGTTGCTGAAGTATCTTTTGCAAATCCACCGTCATTCTTAAGATGATTACAGTTAACTATGACTTTTTTTAGATTAACTTGATACATACGCTGTTATTACAAGGTATAGACAATAAAAACAAAATTTTTTTTATTTACAGTGTATAAGTAGTTGTGGTTCTTTAAAACTCTTTGTTTATAAAACAAAGTATATTAATACTTTAAGAAATATATTAAAGTTTTGTATTATAAACCTTTCCTCATTCACAAGTAGACTGTCGTTGCCGTTAACAACTGTAGTGTTGTTTGTATCGCCGCTTAACATCTCCTAATGCACCCAACTTAAAACTAAATAAAAATATACTTTAAGGCTCCCTTCCACACCTTTTTGTTTAAAGGCCGCTTCCTTACACAAACGCGAATCCTTTTCTCTTTAGTATACATTTTTTGAGAAGCCTGTGATGAGTCAGGTCTTGGTGAATGTTCTTATTAGAGATAAATATTCTATACCTTTCGCTGGGTGAGTCCACAATAGTATTTAGAGTCTCGGGAATGCGTTACATCCTGGTTTTCTTTCTGTACTTCCTGTTTCGTTATAGCCTTTTTTGGGGAGGCTGAACTTGTAGTTGAATATTTGTTTAGACTTCTTAACGAAGTATCCGTAATCAAAGAATGCTTATTTAAGGTTGACGAAGAGTGAACTTCAGAACGAGAAAGTTCCTGTACATTACTCTTATCTGTAGTTTGTACAGGCGGAGCTTTGCTTTCATCAAACGGAGTTTCATGTACAAAATTATTAGGAAAAGAAGAGTCCAAAAAAGGGCTGTAGGGAACTATAATTGACGTTAAAAGAAATAAATTACACTAAAAATAATAGACACTTTTATGAGAATTTTGTCCCTCTAATAAATTTGTTCTAGAGCCATCCTTCCCTAAATTCGTAATAGGAAAATTTCCACTTTTAAGATGCTTAACGAGCTGAAATAATTTTCTCCTATCTGATAACTCTACTACTCCAAGACCAGCATAATCCTATATATTAGTAATTTTTCACAATATGTAATTTTATATAGAATAACTAGGTTGTTTACTCTGAGCATTAACAAGGAAAGTGATTCAACTGTTAAATTAGATTTTTCAAAATTGATAACGTGTTTATCTAAGCCCCAGTTAGAAAGTAAGGTAGATAATTCATTCATTAGTCTGTAAACTTTGTTTATGTGAATATAGCAATACCTCTATCTTTAATTTAAAAAACAAAAACATACGCTTTTAATCGAAGCTCGCACCATGAAAGGGTTAAAAACCTCCACCTAATTTTAAAGTTTACGAGCCGGGCCAATACAAAAAACAACTGAGCAACCTGCTGGCTTTTGTCCTAGGTTGTGTGTTTACAATAGTGACCGTAAGTAGAAAAACAACTAATATATATATCAAAAGGTTAAACGAAATAAGAAACGTATTGTGGAGTAAAAACTTTATCATCTAGCGCATCCGATTATCCTATCAGCAGGTGGTGAGTTTGTGAAATAGAAGAGAGGTGCATCGTTTCTATGGAAACATTCTTTAAAGTAAAATTTGGTAATAACGGTCAAAGTCAAAGTCGTATTCTAAGCACTATACTATTTGCTGCTGTGTGTTAAAAGCTAGTATGTCCCTACACAACTAATTGCGTCTACATTATATGTGCGTGCGTCCTATTATGGCCTACATGAGAATTAGAGCACAGTCTTTTCATTTTATGTTGATAAATTATTTTAAAAATAATGTTGTTATAAGTGATTCTCCTTGAATATATTAAAATTAAGCCCACGCTTAAAAGATTATTTCACAAGCCATTAAAAATAAAATAAATTCTTGAGCGCGGAGCTCTGGCGCTATAGTTCTTTCGTCTTCAGCTTCCGGCAGTCTGTAGGTCAAAATGCTAAGAATGCGGGCTAGCTTTTAAATAGTCATAATTTCCCTGGGGAAGCGTTCATGGAGGACATTCGTGCGTAAACACATCGTCGCTTTAGATCTTTTAAAGTTCGATTCGTAATATGCCATTATGTCACTGCTAAAAAAGGTTCATTCTAGATAGAAGGATTAGCCCCCTTGTCATTTTGTATGTGACCTTTGAAACTCAATAATTTTGCTAAACTTACTATGCTTTCTTATCTAACTTCTGATAATTATTTTGCTCGTGTACTTAATAAAATACATCACATATTACATATTTTTAGGCGGCCGAAATGAGTTAGTCTTCTAATTACCGAAAATAGGAGCTCCTCGTCAATTTTTTAGTTGAAAACACCACCTTAAGGATAGAGTCCTTGTGTTTACCCGGAAGTCCCGCTTTAAAGAGGTATGCTTATCTGATAGACTAGCTAGCTGAGGTTATATGCTAAATCGCTTGTGGCTCGTTTATATAGTAACTTAGTAAAGTGCTCCGACAGAAATGTCGACTCCATTCAAAAGACCTTTATAAATGACAAATATAAAAGGAATCAAATGACTCTTAAATATACAGTTCTATATTTTCTTAATGTCCGTGAAATTCCGCCCGTCTAAGCTAAGTTTTGGGTGTAACGCTTAAAATATTATAAGTTATTTTTGTTAAGGCGTGTTTATAATAAAGAAGAAACTATTTTAGCGTGTTGTAGGCCACGATCATTTATTTATTTAGAATGTCAGTAATATAAATAGAAAAAACAAGCCCTCAGAAGGATAAATAACTTTTCTTGCTCTTTATTTCCTAACAAAATGTGTTGTGGTGTAAAAGGACAGCTTAATTACTGTATATATCTACATATACCTTTATTCAATAAATATAAAAAAAAATATTCCCCCTACCTAAATTATGTATATTTACGCTTTATACAGCCATTATCCATGATAGTGCTCTTCTAGAAATAACAGTTTCCTTCGAAATTTTATGGCATCTACTGTGTAAAAATTACTATATATGTTTACAGTTCGTAATGTTTAACCAGCTTGTCCACTAACTTTTTCCTACGTTCTTAATTAGTTTTCATGAAAGCTACTTGGAATTAAAGATACAATTTTTTTTTGAAAAGTAAATTTCTTAATTCTATATAGTGCACATTTAATAAAAATTTAGTTCAGTGTGTAGAGGAATCAAAAACTACCTAACTATTAATAAAATAAACGGACCTCACGCTATCAAGGGCCGGATAAGCAAAGTAGCCCTCGTGTAAAGGAGATGTAAACAAGGGCGTACATCATGAGGGTAAAAGTGTTTGTAGGAACATGGTGATTTATTGAGACATGAATCTATTTCTAAATTAGCCCTATGAAGGAAGAAAACCATTAAAACCAAATAACAAATTTTTAGAGCGCAGTGTTTCTTCTCAACTTTTTATTATAACATTTTAAATAGAGATAACCTCTTAGGCGATATGTTTAGAAAAATTACCAATAGTGGGCTGAAACTAAAATTTTTCTATCCATCCCTAGCTACCTACTATTATTACTACCATGCAAATAAGTATTCATATTTTTAGTTGTCAAAGTTTATACCTAGCCCCCCTCTGCGTCAGTTACCTCACAATGCAATATATAAAACCACAAGCTTTACCTACGCAATATGTGATTGTGGCAAGCTACCTCAGCATTCTACTGAAAAGCACTACTTGCGCAGTCTCCAATCCCTATCGATGAGAAGGTTTCGGGTCCACTTTGCAATTCTCTGTAACCCCGAATATCTTTAATGTCCTTGTTTCTTTCTATGCGGATGGCAACCTTCGCGGGCGCGGGACCCAAATGAACCGCTACTTAACTGTATTTTATTTGCTAATAAACCGCTCTCTTTAGCCAAACTTTATTCAAAGTCGAACAGCACTCGGCCCGGTTTCAACTCCCTCATGAGTGCGATGCTTAAAAAATTTCCATGGTCGTGATGAATTTGTCGATGCTACTCCAATTGTAACAAGTATACATATTTCATTCGAAACACGTTAAACTTTAATTATGGCAAGTAAATATAACTTAATTTCAATTAACAAAATTCTTTGAAACAAATTTTTTTTTATTTACTTAAAAAAATGAAGGTATTACTTTAAAAGGAAGCTTTTTTTTGTAGAAACAACTGGTGCTAAAAAGAAGGAATCAGCTGCGAACATGTCATAACCTTTATGTATATGTAATGAATAACGACTCTAATAAGTTGAATAGAGCATACTTTCTGAAGAATTCGTAAAATTTATAGAGGGCGTCTCAAAAAGGTTAAGATTAGCATTTTTAACTTTTTGAATATGAAATATATCATCCACAGCTTTGTCACTCCTCGGATAGAAGCGGATGCTTTCAGCCTTACGGGTAACATTGAAGTGCTCTTCCAAATTTAAGGAAAGGGGAGCTGGAATTGTTCTATCATTTTGACTCTCTTCAAAAATGCTATTTAATAAAAAGAATTAAAAGTTTATTTACGTTTTCAAGATAAGTAAATTATACTCATTGCTATCGATGCTATCTATGTTTAACATATCCTTCTTTGTATTCCAAACATCCTTATCTAAAAGTAATAGAAGAGTGACTTATAAAATTAAAGCTCTTGCCACTTAAAATCAGAATTTCCTTTGAAGTCGACAAAATAAAGGCTATTAGGAGTGCATGGTAGTTCTAATTTTGCAAGTTGCTGATTTTTTTTAAAAATGTTATTTGAAGTGACAATTCCTTCGTCGCCATTTCTATACTGCTCCATTTTCCGGAGTCTATTTTTCTTAATACGATTATACCACCAGTTTTTTACATCACTTTCAGCTCTTTTTTTTAAAATAATCGGAGTTATAAGTAACTTGGCAAGATAAAAAGTTAAAGACCTATTAGGGAGAGCTCGGGATATACGGGACCTGGCTTCTTCAAATCAGCAGAGAACAGTATTGGTATAGTTTCTGGTACCATTTATTTCCATAAATTTTTTGAGCCTTAATTATAAGTGCTTGTTCGTTAGGAGAAAAGGGGCCTTTTTTCAAGCTGGGAGACAAGCAATTTACCCACCTCATGCGTATTTTTTTATTGAGTATGTTAATATGTTTTGTGTATTTAAATGTGTAAACGTCAACCTTTCACGGCATTGCTTATTAGTTCTGCCAGGGAAAAAAAAAGCCATTTCTTTCCATGACATGGAAGGGTTGTCAAGTTTTAATTCTTGAAGTCTTATATCGTCCTTTTTCGTATATACGGTATTTACTTACTTCTAATAGCTTATTTAATGTTAATAAACCAACATCTTTCGACCATGGCCCTTTTATGGGGCTGGTTTCTCGCAGAATTAACGCCCATCTTTTTTTGCACTCGTTGATGGTCTTATCAACGGTTTTAGATACTAGTTCCCAATTAAATCCGTGCACGTAAATGGTTTTTTTTAAGTTGACATCCTAATTACTGTAGGTAAGACCTCATCGTATAAAATTTAAATAGAAACTCGATTTTTCTTAATTTTTTGTCATAATTAAAAATTATAATATCTACTTGCACATAGGTCCATCCTGGCGCGGATTTTTCTGCTGTTGTTATTTTATTATAAAACGACATATTATGGGACTTTCAAGGGCGGAATTGTGCAAGAACTTTGAAGAGCGTCCAGGTTACCACGACTCGTGCATTAAAAAGGTGTACATTTAAAGTAAAAAGACTAGATAACTTATAATGAGATAAACTTAAATAATAAAAGGAAGGGTAGCAAATACATATTTTTTAATATTGTAGTATTCTATCTATTAAAATATATTTTAATTAAAAACCGCCAAAAGTTGTTTTTTTTAGTTCAAAGAATTTTGTGATATAAACGTTTGATTAACTGTTGCTGTGTAAACTAAGTTGTTGGTCGATTAAATTTTTTTTTAACCAGTTATTTTTCACTACATTAATTTTAGTTAACTTGCTCCCCAACAAATTCGCTAGTCATAAAAGTTAGTTCTAAAAAATAATGCTCTAATATTTATGTTTAAATTAAAAGATGTTAATACTTTTGATAATGTAACACAATAAAGAAGAGAAAAGCTAGAAACCAAAAAAAAATAGAGAACTTTTTTCCTATGGAGATTTTTTTTCCTTCAACCAAGATTTATTACTTCCAGAATTTTTATAGTGGAAGTACATTTCCCGTGGTTGAGGTAAATATTTTAGTTATTATTTTTTAAAAAAAATGTTATTTATTAGTCTCATCCCTTTAAAAACAAAACGATTAGTACTAACTGATATATATGTAGAGTATATCCTAAAAGACACGTTTACATAAGTTATAATACCTTTTCTAATATATTTATTTAAAAATTTCGCTAACGAAGGTAGAATAAATTATATGTAAGGAGTTTGTAAAATTATAGCTGTTTAACTTACAAATTTTAGTGCAAAGGTCGAAAATTTATAAGGAAATCAGGTTAAAATTAAATATATATACCCCTTTATTTATTCAAAATAGTAGGTACCAACAGATTTCGCCCATACATATTAGCGTTTAATTATTAAAATATTTAAGTTTTTATTTATAACAAAACCTCATATTAGAAAGTAAAGTAAAGAGTTGTTTATAAAACTTTTTTAAATATCAAAAAAGTTCTTAACAATCTTTAAAAAACTTGAGTAGTAATATTCATTAAACAAGTTAGGAGAAATAGTAGTTTAAAAAAGTATTAAAGATCATAGGAATGCTCAATTTTAATATTTATTAACGAACTACAGACTTTTAAGATTTTTATAAATTCATTGTAGAAAGTACTCCAACGAGGATCATAAGTTATTTTTGTCTTTTAGCTACCAACAGGATCTTCCAGTAATTTTTTAAATACTTTCAACTTAATTAAAGCCAGTATTATTGATTGTGTAGAATGCAGTAGAACAATGTTTCAAGATTGATTTTGCTGGAGGCCCATACGAAAGCCGCTATTTCCTCACTATTCCTTGTATTAACATTTTTATCAGTTCAAACCTATATATCTTTACAAAAGTAAATTTATAAAAAAATTATTATAACTAATGTTATATAAATTGCGTGTGAAGATAAAAAATTAACTTAAGTTTTTTAATTTTTTTTTGAGTCTAGATTAAAAGCTAATACTAATTTATGCATTATATAACACTATTGTGCTATAATTTTCGTTAATTCCCTTTATTTTGAAATTACGATCTCTTTTAACGAACGTATACTGCGAGGAAGGCCGACAGCGAGTTGTAGTTAGGCTTAAAGCTATGCTTTCTAACTTCGTTAACTTCGCTTAAGTATATAATATAAGAAGTTCTATTTATTATATATATATATATATATATTCGTTTAGCTGCTTGTGCGCGATTTATAAAATAACAACTAAATTGTTTCTTCCCTTTTACCAATAGATCTTTTTATTTTAAAATTTTTATAAAAATATAACCGATCGCCGAGTTCTGTAGCAAGTATTAAAAAGTTTGAGGTGGGAGCAGATCAGCAGTAATCCTTACTATTATTACCTAGTAGCAGTGTTACTATTGTTTCACAAAGTTTTTTTTGCCTTTACTGTTTTTACTGTTTTCTAAAGTAAATTTTAAGTAGCACCCTAACTTATAATTAGTAAACCTTTCTTATGTTAAGGCTTTTTGTACCTTCATTAAAAAAATTATTTTATGCTTACGAGTCAAGCGCCTTCCTCCAGTATTAAAAAATTTACTTCGTATTAGCAAAAAATATTATTATTTTAATTGTTGTATAAAATAAAGCTTTTTTTTCAGCAAAATTATAATTAGTGTAAAATCTCAAAAACTATAATGTAGTTAAAGTCGAGTATACAAAGACTGAAAAGAAAGAATTTCGTCGTAATGTCCTTAAAACACTAAAAAAGAAAAATATTATAATTGAAGATTATATAATTAGTCACTACCAAATAATATTGGCTTTTTTTTCTAAAGTGAACTTTGAATTCTCTCGCTACATTCTTACTTGGCCCGTAAATTTAACTTAACTCTTGCCTTTGTTCAAATAAGCAGAAGTTACGATTATTCGCTAAAATTATAATTAAATTTCTTATTAATACAGTCAAAAAACCTATAATATCAAATTCTGTCATTCTGTTTATTTATAAAAATATAATATTTTGTAAGGTTAATACTGAAGTAAGAGAGCTACCAACTATTGATGGGGTTTTAAGTTAACGAAACTTTTTGAACGTGCATGAAAATCTATTTTCAACCTCTTCTGGGTTAACTGAGACTTAACTAAGCTAAAATTCCTCTTGACGAAATGAAATACCTTGACGAAAATAAAAATTCGAGTTTGAAAGAGGAAACTTTTGTAGATCCTGTCCGTAAAACAGAGTCGGCCGTGCATTTAATTAATTTGTTTGAGTTCTTAATATAAGTTAGTAAAAGGGTTACTGTGTATTTATTATATACTTGCTGTGTATTAATATCCTTCAGCTTACTAAACCATTTGGTAGTAAGTTTAAGTTTTGTTTTTCTAGCACTTTTAATAAGAATAAACAAGAATGTTATTAACTCAAAACCTTTTAACTTTGCCTTGAGTTACCTTTGTTACGTAGAGACGAACCTCTGGAGGTGGGACAAGGCGTGGAGAAGGTAGAAGAGCTAAATAGTAGAAGCGAGGGTAGGGCGAATCCATATTTACAAATTATTCATATTTGACAAAAAGACCCAACTTTTATGTTTAAAGAATATTCCAACAAAAGTTTTATAATTAGGTTTACTGTGTATTTTTTTATCTTTAGAATATAAAGGTATGTATGCCCTACTCACCAATAACTATTAACTTAGCGAAGAAGACACGGAGCTAAATGGACACCTTGAAAAAAAGTGCCTAACTGAACTATATTTGGAATTATTTATTTATTAATTTTATTCATTTCATAGTATATTACTATGTATTATTTTAATATGTTTCAATTTAATGCTTACTAAGTGAACATGATGATAAATCTTTGTTTTTTCCTTTTCTTAAGTTTAATATTATATAAGCATACTGCCGCAATGATGTCATTAGATAAAGTATGACCTTCTTGCCGTAATCTGCTTCCTCTCAGTCTATTTCCTTACTTTTGAGATTTAACTGAAGTAACCTAAAAAATCCTTTTAGTTGTGATTTTATTATACCTTCTTAATACATTTTCGTTTCTTGGTTAATTTTTATACTGCCCGTAATTATTGTTCAAAAGTTTTATATAATGAAGCATTTTTCTTCTTTATACACATCAAGAAATAATTATTTCCCATTATTTCTAACTACCTCATAAAATTATATCTTTTTAACACAATCACTTTACTTTCTCTTAAAAATTTTATAACACCTGCTTAATTCTTTACTTTATAAAATTTGTTTGGTTTTTTTGTTTGATTTGGAGATTTAGCAGGTGGCCGCTACTGATTCAAACTGTCAATATACTTTTCCTTATCTATACTGAAATACTGTTTCCCCATTAATAAATAAAACGCGAATACATCATTCGCAAAACAATTTTTTATGATTTATGTATTAAAACAGAGAAAGAAGCTGTGCGCTGGCATGATAATCAGCTCTATAAATAGTACAAAAAGGCATTAAGTGAAGTATTTATTAGCATTTTAACTGCGAAAAAAAAATGATTTCATGCGTTTTAATGAAGATGAACACTCAAAATTTGCACGGGACACAACTTCGTTATCCTTTTTTCAGTTGGATGCAAATAAGTTAAAAATAATAAAAAAATATAAAAGAATTAGAAATGCGCAATGCCTGCACGTAACTAAACATATTATAAGTTGTTATACCTGTAAGAGTAATAACGATCCCTTTTCGCATATCCATGCGGTAGTGCTTTGCCAATTAAAAACAAGAGAATACTTCTGCTGATAATTATTTAGTCTGCTGTTGTCTTTTTCATTTATATAAACGGCAATTCTCCCCTTTAAGTAATTAAAGTTCTATTAACACATGGCTTGCATGCAGAGATATACAACCATATTAGCATTGAATATATATAACAGAAACTCAAACCGGCATATAAAAAAATTAGTGGTTATAACAATACGCTATATACAACAATTTTTTAGTACAAAGTTTATCTCCTTCAACATTATTAACAGTAAATATCTATTTTAGCGGCACGATGGCCTCATATAATATGTCTTACACATCCTTATTAATATTACATTTGCGCTCACTAAGACGTCCTGGAACATAAACTCATCGTTAACAGAAGATGGGCTTCGTGTTTGCAATTTCCAATGCTTCAAACGAACACTTTTCTTGGAAACATTTCTTAGTATTATACGTTTTCCAAACAAATCAATTTCTTCTAAAGTAACTGTAGGAGAGCGCTGGACAATATTCGCCTACAAATTTTTAATAGTAAACAATTATGTATATAGTTAAAAATATATTTTTTTAAAAGCCCTATCGTAAAGATGATAAATTAATAATATAACTAAGTGTACTAACTACCAATACATCGGCTTAATTTACTTTAATTAAAATTATATTTCTACTCAAAAAAAAATTTTTTTTAATCATATCTAAGCCAAACTTTCTTCCGTATATATCTATCAACTAATACTATTAAATACGTCTTTAACTTCAAAGCAAAGCAAAGAAACCTTAAGAGGTGGCAATTGGCTGACCTCGCATAAATTCTGCTGCATATTACCAATTGGAAGAACTTCTAAAACTTTTCTCTTATAATTTGGTTCGTCTGTCCGCGCGTCCTTGTTTGTAAAATACATTAATAAAGTGTTGTATATATACTTAAGAAATTTTACTGGGAGGTTTTTATTATATGGTTTCATTAAAGATTTTCAATATTTAAAATATATTTTTCAGTCCTCAACATCTCTTATATCTTACCCCAACAAACTACTACTTCGTAAGAATATAGCTAGCATTACTTATACATTTAGTATATTAAAATTTTACGACTGCTCTTCTAAATGCATTAATAATTACACCTAGTCATCTACTCATGTATTTTTATAATTACCGTTAATGTGATACCCATTCTCCTTTCCTCTTGTTCAATCATTTTCATGGTGTAGTCGAGCTCTTCCGTTAGAATTTCATTATTGTGCTCAACATCAGCAAGCAATCGCTTATACGCCTCATTCTTTAAACATTTTCGTAATATAAAAAGATATAAATGCATATAAAAATTAGATATAGAAAAATATACATTACTGCACCTCTTTAACAAGAGCGTCGTAATCTTTCTGGAGTTCAGTATACCTTTTCATTTATAATACTTTAAAGTATAACAAAAGCGTGTACTTAAAGTTAACGCCGAAAAGACAGTAATGCGTTAATAATAAAAAATTGAAAAAGAAGTTACTTTAATTTTGTAAAAAGTATAATTAGCATGTTAGTATATAAAAATAAGATATTATCATATGAAAAGATAAAAACCAAGTCAATAATATAGCTTATGAGAGCACTTTTACTTAAAAAAGTAAAAAAAAGGTTCTTGAATAAAAGTTCTAACTGAGTATTTTTAAATATGCCATATAATGACGCTGAACAGTTATAGAATAAAAGAAACCATTTTTTCTCTTCAATCAGCGCTTTCTTCACAACCTCGAACTCTTTTTCTTTCTTCTCATTTTCAATAAGTTGCGACTGAATTTCCTTCCGCAAACATTCGTTGGTTTCGCTGACCTTAAAAATTATAAAAAAAAACAGTCATAAAATGAAAATGAGATATAAGAAACTAAAAAATTAATAAAAATATATGCTACGATAATAAATTAAGTAAAGTACTAAAGAACGAAATAATTAGCTTAATATGAATAAAAGTAAAAAGAAAATTAAAAAATTATAAGAAAAATATAATAAATATTAAGTTAACCAAATTCAACTTTTCAGTGCTTTCTTTAAAAAGGGACTCGTTAGTACTTAACTTTTTTCTAAGCAGGTCGAGTTCTTCCTCGTGTTTTTTTGCAAGATTCTCTCGAATATCTTTTAGATCTAATTCATATTCAAAAAAATAATAAAAAAATTACAAATATTAAAAAATTATTGCTTTGCTTATAGCGACATATTTTCATGCATTGCTTTTATCTACAACTAAATTCAATGTCTTCCATACAAAATATAAGTATTTCAAAATAGACATTTGTCACAGTTGCTACGATATAATTTTTGTCGATTGAACGCTTTTAAATTAAACACCCAATAACATTATAAAATTTTACATTTAAAGTAGCAACGGGTTTGAGTAATACATTACGTATACAGGCTATAATATTAACAAAATTGGTATAACCTTTTCTAAAAACCTCATTAAAAACTAATTTTATGTAAAAACAAACTTAGTAAGTTATTAAATAGCTGCATTATGAGTAAATCATTATCAAAATATTGAGTTAGCAAAAAGTAATCGCAACTATCAAGTTTAAATTTGTTAATAGTAGCTAAACAAATTATTAACGCTTTGCTTTCTTCTTTAAATATTCTTATGTTAATAAATCTTGGAAAAAAAATGCAAAGATCATTCATAATCCATAAGTCACATCCTTCATATATTACTAATAAAACCGTATAACAACTTAAATAAACAACACTAATTCAAAAAATATTTGCTTCTTATGTTCAATACATTAATACATGGATAAGTTTATTTTTATTATTGCAAAAATAAGGGCTTCATTTAAAACAAGCTATAGAAAGCAAAACAAAAATTACTTTTTTCAGTATAGTAACTATTAATACTATTTGAAAATTAATATAACTTACCTCTTATATAAGTTATAATTTACCCGCAAACACGCACTATCTCCACTGTAACAAATTCTTTTTTAAGTTCATACTATATGTTATTTACTGTGAATGTTTTACATATTATATAATAGCTAGAGTGTTGTAAGTACGCACTTAAATCATTTTAAGCAAAAAAACTTTTTAATTCGACTCCTTCTATAGTTGGCAAATTTAAATTAAACGGAGAATGCTGAACCAAAAAGTTGCTCTAAACTAAAAATGCAAGAGATTTTCATGTAACTAAAAAAGCAAAATAACCTTTTGTGCTAATTTCTTTAGCTTCAAGAAGCGCTTTCTCTAAACGAGCCTGTCAAATTTAAAATATTTAAAGATAAAGCAGGCGCTACTATAAAAATTTGAGTCAAGAGGTATACAATTGATTAACATGTAATACAAGTAATTTAAAATCAGTAATAAACAAATGTCTTTCAATAACCACACAAGCAATAATAAAAAACTTCATAAGTTTTAAGTACACTACAACACAAATTATATGTACTACAATATGAAGTTAAAAAATCTTAATAATTACACGTAAAGAAATAATAATCTAAACCAAATTTAAGCAAGTTTTATTGGTGCTAATAAAATATGTCAATAAAAAGACTTTAAACTTCCCACAGAAGATGGAATTCATATATGCAAAAGGCTTAAAAGCAGTTATGCTAACGAAAATTCATATATAAATTATTATCAAAATAGTTTATTACTTAAAGGTGTTATTATAATTTTAAACTTACACAAATATAAAAAATACATGAGTATAAACAAAAAAGTTGTAATGTAAAACCTCAATAAACAAAAATATCATTATAGTATTGAAATTAAAACCAAAAGAAAGTGATATAAATAAAGAAATAAAAGAATTTTTTATAAACCAAAAGGATAAACGAGTAAACTATATTAATAGAAAATAGAAAGATATTAACATTATATTCAATAGCCATTTCCCTTTTAACTTTCTCAACTTCGGCACATTGAAGAGAGCACATATTATTTCTTAATTCATCAAGTTCTCTTATAAATAAATAAACAATTATAAAATTAGTTTAACAAAAAAGAATTAACCAACCGAATATATATATAAAAGTTAATATTAAATTTATAAGAATAAATTCATGTATATAACCATTACTAATATAAATCTCAATTTTCAAAAGAAATAATTTTATAAAAAAATTACTAAAACGAATTAAACAAGTTCATAAGAAACTTTATGATGTACATTTACAAACAGCATAAAAAGAAAAGTAAAAAAATGTATGGTTTATAATAGAAAAAGTAAATAATTAACCTATAAATGTTAAGGTTGAAAATTTAGTAAAACATCGAGCGTAATAATATTAATAATAGCCAAAGAAGTAATCAAAGTAATGAAGTTAATAAAATGTTGAGATAAACAACATCGTCCAAAAGGTTAATTAACTTAAAAAAAAGATAAAAATCACTTATTCATAAACTTTTAATATAAAATAATTTGATTAGTAAGAATTTGATAAATAAAATCAAATAAAATATATACGCGACGGAAAAGAAAAGAAGTCTAGTTTATTTTTTAAAAAAAATTAATTAAAATAATTCAAAAGCTGGAAGAAATTTATTAAATATATTAATAAAAGTACAAGCAACTATAGAATATAAAGAAAGTATAAATTTCAACAGACTTCATAAACATGACAACGAGGTAGGATGTATAATTAACTGACATACAAGATTAAAAAATGAAAAAAAAATTAAAAAATAATAAACTTCTTAGTATAAAAATACTAATACAACTACAAATAACAAAAATAATATAGGAATTATAAATACCATTTAATTTTTAATTAGTAAAATCAAAAATTGAAGGCATATGATTTCTAAGTTCACGAATTGGGTCAACATTAAAAAAAATTGGAAAATATAAATTTTATTTTATTATTAAACTTAACCTTATATACTTGAAAGAATGACGTATTAAGAGAAATTATGTTAAACAAGGTATAAACATATTCAATAAAACAATTCAACTTTTATAATAGTGAATTAAATAGTATCACTTACAACTTATAGAAATGTAAAACTAACAATAAAGATTTACACAAAATAGTGTTTAAATAATATAAGCTTACAAAAAAAGACAAACAATGCTATAAATCAACTATAAGAAGTAACCTCTCCTTTTCCGAGTTAGCTTTTTCTAATCTACTTCGAAGCTCCATATTCTCTTTATTTTTCAATTTCTGATCTTCTTTCAAACAGACAACTTCTTTGCTGAACTCTTCAGTGACTTTCTGCAATCTTATGACTTCGTTTTTTAAAACACACCGTTCTTTGGTGCACGTTTGAAGTTCATTCTCAATATTTTTATACTTAGTCAAGCTTTCCTAAAAGATAAGGGTATTAATAAAGTGTAATCTAATTAAAAAGTAGAAGTAATACTTCCAAACTTTCTTTGAGTTTTGCCTCTTTTTGATTTTTAACTTCAATTTCTCGATGCAAACTTAGTACAGAAGACTCCATAGCTTTTTTATTATTCGTCAATTCCTCTTCTGCAACGAGTAATTTTTTTTTATATTTTTCTAAAAAAAATAAAAAAAGTTATATATTACAACTTAAAAAAGCAATTTGTTTAACCAAGCTCTTCGCAAATAGTTTTTCGTTTCGTTACAGAAAGGTATAACTTCTTTTGAAGCTCTTCAATTTCAGATTGTTTTTCCTTCGTAAAAGTTTCAATTTGCTCCCGATGAGAATTCTATGTTGCATTTTGTTCCAAAAGCGCTTAATAAAGTTTGAAAAGAAATACCTTAACGTGTTCCAACTCGTGAAGATGACAAGCTTTAACTGCATCGATATATCTCTTTAATCTACTACCTATACTCGCAAGTTCAATTGATTGATCACAACGATTAACGCTCCCTATATCCTGAATATCGTCTCTAGATAGCTTAGAAGTAGCAACCAGCATTTTTGGTAAAAAGAGGGGAACTCAAAAGAAAACGGTTTTTAATAAATCTGTTGTAAAACGGGGTATAGAAGACCTCGCAACTTTATATTATTGAGCTCGGTTTTTTACTTGAACAGTTCTTAAATTTACAGAACTGAGGTTTAACACGTGGGTTTGTTCTCGTCGGAATACGTCATATTTTTAGTTCTACAAGCATTAAAGTGCTCTAGTCATATGCAATAATATTAAAGTTCTGAGACACATAACGTTGTTGATCTCCTTCAAAAAGATCATAGCAGGATTTTACCCCTTTCGGTCTGCAGTGGTAATTAACTACTAAAAACCTCCACCAAAAGAGACAGGGTTAGCATATGCTATCATCTATTTCCATTTTAAATTCCGTGCTAATGCTCAAGAACTTTTTATTAGTTATCAGCGTGTCTTTCAATTTTTAAAAATAATTATGTGAGCTAAATGCTATATGAATGTAAAATTGCAAATCAAAAAAAAATACCTAGTTAGTAATATAAGTACGCGTTAAGGTTATTAATAGTTTGCGAGGAGATGCCTTTAGTTAATTTGCGTGGTTTTTTAACCACGCGCAGAGGGAAATTAAATAAACAACTGAAATAGTGGGGCTACAGCTGTGCATTATAAATCATTCAATGCTTAAATTGCTTAGTAAATCTGTGGGGGTTCTGGTTTTGTGTTATATATATTTTTACCTACTATAAAGGTTAAAGAAAAAAAATTTCGTAAATTTTTACGCCAAAACTAGAAATTATTGCTTATAATAATAAATAAAATGGATATATTAAATTTTATTTGAAGTTTAAAAGCTATTTTGAAAACCTGGTTACAGCTTTTATAATGTCTGAGTGTTCGCGAGTTTTCATTTGGTTTACCAAACCCGGTGTAGTGGAAGACCTGGAGCAGTAACTAAATTCGCTTGTTTATTGAGGTCAAGCACTTAGTCTAAATCTAGCTAATGACTATAAACTTTATTCTCTGCAGATACACTGGAGGCACTCTAGTTAAATTGGTGCATGTGCGGTTTGCAGTTATACCGCGTGGATGTTAAAGGCCTGTGACCTTTGCATTAAGAGTTTAAATTAGTAGAAAAGCAGCCCTATCCTTTTTATCTGTTTTCCGTTTCTTCTTTTTGGGTTCGTTACAGTATTAACCAGTCTTTAATCCATATTTACACCCTTTGCAGGAGAGTAAATTTAGTATTATTAATATAAAAAATGATTTTTTCCCACCAAATTATAAAATTTTTGTTAAATTATTTCTCCAAGTTATTTATTTTGTTATATACTTTTCCCCACTTTCTATTAAGTCGTTTTAAGAAACCATATAATTGGTTATTATTAACTAAAATTATGAGCATCCTTTATTATTATGAAATTCAAGAGTCTCTGTATTTTAGTGCTTGTGTGTGTGTATATGTTTTTTTATTATTATTTTTTGGGTTAAATTACCCGTTTTTAACTGTTGCTATAAGTTAAAATGTCGACTCCCTGAGGAGCTGGACCATATAAAATTTTTAGATTATTAACATCTAAGTAATATATACTTTTGGAATTAATTAAAAATATAACTGTAATATTGAGAATGATTTCGTTGCAATAACAGTAAAAGGAAAAAGTTTAACAAATCATCTGTACTAAATAATGTATGTTGAATTTTTCAGCTTGCAGACCTGTTACCCTGCACTCTTTAAGATCCATTATTGTGAAGTTAAATAAAGGTAGTATAGATCGCATGAGAAAACAATTAAATATTGAAAGATATCGAAGATATAAAGTAAACAATTACAAGGTTTACAGGTACACGGACTATAGCCTAGGGGAAGTGCACGTGGGTTTAAAGTAAGACAGTTAATACTATGAAAAGAACCTAAAACTTTGCAAATACTCGGTATTCTCTGGTTAGTATTATTGATTACATATACAATTAAATTATAAATTATATTTAGCCCGCTTGCTTCCGTCTTTCTTTAACTTTAATTAATATAATAAAAGCGGTCGCCGCGCGCCTTTCCAGGTCATAAGGAAGTTCCTGTATCTAATGCCAGTTCGGGGTTTCTGACAATTTCGTAAACAGTAGTGGTTGTCGAAATTAACTGCAACTCCAGAGAGTCGCCCACAGTTGAGTGCGATTAACCCGTTATAAGGGTACATAAGTTCGACACCAAGTGCGGTTTTAAATAAGTCTGAGCTACGCAATTTCAATGTGTTCATGAAGAGTATCGTAGCATATAAAATGATGACGTCGGTTAACAGCCCCAGCAATTTGTTATGCCGAGTTGTAATGCCGCCACAGCCAACGGGCCTCAAATGCACATGCAGGGAATGAAATGATGAATTAAACATACATACTAATACATAGTAACTAACTTGAATTACTTTATAATAGAACTATGGAACACTAAGAAGGTCTATAACAAAGGCAGCTTTAAGTCCTACAATTAGAAAAGAATTACGAATGACTTAATAATGGAGTAATAGTGTTATATTCCTCCCTCATTAAGTTAACCTGTTCCAACAAAAGCTTTTAGCTGCGGAGGATTGTTAGAATTGGTAGTATTAACAGCGGTTGTCACTAAGATTTTACCCCAGGGTTCAAGAGTTCTATCTGACCAATTCTAAGAAGAGTAGGTCTTAGTAGGCAATGTCCAGTGACCGAGTAAACTCAAAAATGAGAATAGAAACTGCAAAAGTTGTTAATTTAGGACAACAGAAACAGTGGAACTAGTATAGGTATGCTCCGAAACTTAAACAGGCCTGTTCAAACAGAGAAGATGTCACCTACCGAAGGGCTTTAGGTGCCATGGTGGTTTTGTTGAAACGTGCGTCTATTAATTTAGCATGTCTATGGATATAAATGGAGATAGCACGCCCCGTAGTAGAGTATTTATTTTTTCTTGCTGCATCCTGCGTGGAGCGTGTTGTAGTATAAACGGAGAGCCTAATTACTTAGTATTAAATATATTGACCAAATCATATTTATACATTTATTTCTACTTTGGGTATACATGTATTTTCCGCTATTACAGCCATTACCTGTGATAATGCCATTCTAGGAATAACAGTTTTACCAATTTATTAGCAGATATTTCTACCGCAGTCATCGCACGTAAAACTAGCCTCAGTATATACAAAACTTCAACTCAAAGCTTAATCTCAGGTAGATCCCATTACCATGATTTAGGGTTTTTATATTACAGGGACAAGGTGAGCAGCAATAACTTAAAACTGAAAATAAGTAGAGGGTGACAAGACCCAAAACAAGTGGGCCTAGAATTAGATGGTATTTTAACCTAGGTTGGCACCCACAGTAATTCACTATGCCTCGTCGCCACTCTGGGTATTTCGTTGTGGAATACTAGCCATGAAGGTGCGCATGTAAAAAGCCGATATTATTCGGTCACTCTACGAAGTAGCCTAGGAACGTTGCAAGGAATCCTCACTACTAAAAATGTACAAACTAGTTTAAGAGCTTCTATTATAGCTAACAGGTCGAGCTCCATTCAAAGCTCCTACTACGCCGCTGATATGAATCTTTTAAAGGATCGCCGAATGGTACCTCGAGGTGGTTAGAAAAAAATGGTTTCTTAACCCCAAAAGAATGACTAAAAAAAAAGAGCCTTATGCTGCTGTCATAAAAGATTGTTGGCGAGCATAATGTTCCAACAGTGGCTAAGAGGAATGCTAGTACCTAGAAGAAAGCCTAGAGTAGGTACTCTACAGAAGACAAATTTGAATGCTAAACGTGATTAAAAAGTTGAGGGCAGCGGAGACTAGTAAATATTAGATAACAACTGTTTTAAGGGTTCCTCGATATACCAATCTTTAATGCTTAACATGCTAATACTTGCTTCGATGCACCTTTAGACTAAATTACCATAAGTGCTAATAATTTAGTGTATGACTATTGTACAAGGGCACAATATATATATATATAAGAATTATGGTATTTTTCTCCTACTGGTCTTTCTTTGTCTTAAAACTGGTCGTCTGCAGGGTTTAATAATCGAATAAAACTCAAATTAAAACCGATACCAACACATATTAAAATAAAACTCTAAAGGATTGCTAACAAACACTTAAAGAGTTTTATTAAAATAATTCCACTATTGTATTAATCTCATAAGGGCTCAAACATGTAAAATAACATTGTTGTATTAGACATATAAGTTGCAAATACTTTAAAGGACACTAACCAATCGTCAGTTAGCTCAACAGCACAATACACACTTATACGCTAAAGCCTAGCACATTACTAAGATTACTAAGTTAAAGTTAGTCAAAAGGCTCCAAGGGATGAAGCCAATAATGCCATTACTATTACGTCAATCTCAAACTATGAGTCATGAGAAGTGCCCCCATAGTTTTGGAACGCACCTAGTTAATACTAATCAATGCTTTTTAGAACTCGGTACCTTAATAAATTATTTTCTCCCTCCTTAAATTGGGCGTCCACTTTATGTGTAGTGGGAAACCTAACAAAGCTAAAGTTAGCTGGTTAGCCCAATGTTGAATTAATTTCCAAAGCTATTAAATTTTTATGGTGTAAGATTTGTTAGATACATAACAAAGCAATACAAGCCATTAAATGAGTGCGTACAACCTTATCTAGTTGATCTGAGAGTGAAAGGTTTTACTCTGGTAGAATTAAAATAAGTAACACTCGAAAAATGTTAATTTAGTTATCCTACTGGTCATGAAGCTTTAGATCTACCATTTTTAAAGCTCCAAAGTTTTAAAGTGAAGTTGTTTACACTGAAATAATAAACGGTTTTAGCATCTAAAAAGCTTTAGATCAGATAAAGCAAGAGTTATTAGTGCAGAGGGGAATTAGTAGATTTAAAATTAGAACAAAAATTAAGAAATTTTTTTTTTGTAATTTACTAAGATATCTTGTGACCTTTACTTGAACTTTTTAAGGCAAGAAATTATTTATAAGTTTGGGTTTTTTCACTGTTTAGTCCAACCTAAATTAGTTTCATACACTTATCAGTTTCTTAATGAAACACTTCTATATAAGTTAACTTTTATTTACTAGACGCTTATAAGCAGGACAGAAATTTGCGTGGCACGCATAAAAAATAGTAGTTTAAAACGGTTTTTAAATACATTAAAAACCTCACATTTTAAGGCTTATATTAGTCAAACATTAATACAACGAAATTTATTAAAGAAATAAAGATTTTCGGGTGGAGACAATAGTAAAAGCAACAATTACCCACTTTGTTTATTTAATGTTTTCATCTTTAAGTTTACCAAAGCAACTCTCTGAAGTCTTGAATATACTATTTAACTTATGGATCTTTTTGAGTGTGGTACCGAATTTGTTTAGATAAGCTTTACTATATATTTTTGTAAAAAAGTAGTTAAGCTCTAAGGTGTAGAGTGAGAAATTAATACTTGCTACTATTAGTACTCTCGTTAGTTACTTTACTTATTAAACATGAATATATGTATTAAATATAAATGAGGATAATCTCAAGGTCAAGTTAGCAAAACCTTTTTACGGGAACTATTTTGCAAACCAGTCAACTTTATCTCTTTGGAGAGAAATCTCACTAATGTTAGCTTTATTGGCATTATACTGGAAGAGAAAGTCAAACGGAAGATTCGAGTTTTTGTCCGTTTATTTAGGTTCTATTAAACTTTATTAAGTTTAAAAGAACTAGTTAATCTACTTGGCAGGTGCTTGGTTGATTTTTATTGGAACTTTTCGGACATTTTTCTTCGTGGCTTTCACTAAGTTCAGTGAACTTTTTAACTTTTACAGAAACCCATCAACAGGCGTCTTCTTTTTAGGGCTGGTTACAATTTGTCCTCTTCTTTCCACTTCTATGGTAAGCTTGTCTATTTAGATTAATATTAATGACTATAATTTTTATTACTTAAAAATGCAGTTTTTGATTTTAAGAAGAGCCCATATAATGATGACTAAGAAAGCAAAAACCCAAAAGAATTTTCAGCACTTTCTTATTACTACAAGTTTTTTTTTTTGTTGCGCCTTCTTTCTTTTGGTAAAGAGGACACTATTGTTTTCATTTACCTCGCAATTCTCTGTCTGGACATGTTTTAACTGCCTCGGCTATTTATCTCTCACTGGAGTCCTCTTCGAATTAAAACATAAAAGTAAAAATGAATAAAAAAATCATATATCCTGACGATGACTATTTATTAGAATTAACTTTCACAACTATACTTTTTTTACTCGCCAGCATTCATATTTACTTCAAAAAATTTCAGGTTTCTTGCTAACTTGATATAGATTTCAATCTTTTTTTATAATATACGACCTTTTAAGTTTTTATATTTGTGAGGGCTTTCAAGACGATTACCGAGTGTTGGCTGACATTCAAGGGGAGGACACTTCCTTGAAAGTCGTTCAATTTCTGCACGACAATTTCACTGTTCGTCTATTAAAAGTCGACCACTCTCACATTGGTGGAGAGTATGTTAATTTACAGGTTTCCTCAACTAATTTAGTTTTCGTTAATGGGTTAAATAAAGAAAAAGTTTTATAAGAATTTATCATTTACATATTATAATGTTATTTTATAATAAAAAAACTTCTTATTTGAATTTTATTATTGATTATTTTTATTTTTTAATATAAATTTGTTGTTATTCTTATTTTAGTAAGAAAAAATTTTATTTTTATAAAAAAATAAAGTTAGTAATAGCTTTAAGCGCCCTTAAACTTTATTAATAGTACCACTAGGCAGAAGTTACCAAGTTTTTATGTTTTTGTCTAACTTAGTGTTAACTATAAGATTTACTTTAGTCTAGCTGAGGTGTTCACCATAAATAACTTGTTTTACTTAATTTTTGTGAACTTTATAAATTTTTATACATGATTTTTTTTCTAATTTTTTTTATAAGTTGTCAGCCTTTTCAATCTTCCATCTTCAAGAATCTCTCTATTTAGCTCATCGATCTCCGCAGCGTTTTCTTTCTATGTAAAAATTTTTTAATTTAAAATTTAACATCGCGCTTAAATATTATTAGCGGATTGGGTGTCGGTGTTGTGGCGGGATTTATGCAAAGACAAGGCCTTCAGGTAGACGTCGTCGAGTTGGATCCTCGCATCGTTGATCTTGCAACCACTTACTTTTCTTTTTTCAAAAAAGATGCCGCGTGCGAATTTAATATTACTTTTAATCTAGTTGAAAATATTAATACCAACAAAAAGTTCTGTTAGAATATATATTGAAGATGTGGCGAAGTGGATTAGAAGGCCGGAAGCAGAAACGAATCGTTATGACTTAATTCTTCATGATGTCTATTCTGGTGGCTTCGTGCCTCCGAATTTATTCACTAGAGAATTTTTATCGGCTATCAGGGTTTTTTTAGTTTTGTTTTTAAAAATATGAATTTATAAAAGTTTAAAAAAAATTTTTTATTAGGAAAAAGTTAAGTTAATCTTTATAATTAAAAAAATTAAATTATAGTAAAGATACTAAAAACCATAATAAATATTTATTTACATATCTATCTTTTTATATGTTATTTCGTGAAAGAAACTTTATACTCAAGAGTCTTCTAAGCGACGGAGGAATTTTTTGCGTGAACTACTTCGGATTTGTGAAAGGAGAAAAAGCCGTTGATATGCGCTTGCTTACCGCCACACTCCTCTCTCTATATAAATTTGTGGTAAAAATAATCCGTCTTTGCTGTTATAAGGATTTTTTTAAAAGGGGTAAACGTATTTATTAATCCCTGTAACTCATGATTTTAAAATTTATATATTTTTAATAATAACAAAACCACCTTTATAATAAAGCTCATACGCATTTGCGGAGGAGGGATAATTTAACTTTAGATCCGTTTATTTTATGTTTTTTTAAACAAGTCAACTTTGAAAAAAGACTTACTTCTAAAGAATTCAATTGTTTATTTAAAGAAAAATTTGTTATATTTTTTACAACTCGTTAATAGCATTGTAACAAAAACAAACTAATCAATAACAGACGATATATTGTTCAAAAAAAACTATACTAAACCGTTAACTTCTCATTTAAAGAAAAGCACACTACTATAGTAAAGATTAGCCTAAACAATAATCAATAATTAACGTTTTTATAAGAATTAAAATTCCTCACGAATATGGAATTCTGTCTATTTATCAGAGATGTTTTGGCGATGAGCATTTACAGGCGACTTCTCCTTCAAATTATATCTGCTTGGCTTCGAATAAATTCATAAAGTTTCGAAAGCCCGATCACAAGTTTTTCAAACATTCACTCTATCAGGTTTCTTTAACTTTCTTTAGTTTATAAAAATATTTATTTCGTTTAAAGCCTTCTTGTAAGTAAGAATTTCACTGAGATTCTAACATTTCGCCGCTTAAATATTTTATTGTGTCAAAGGGTCTCGCAACTTCCATTGAGCAGTACGAATTTCAAATCGCTACTAATTTTAGCGAAGGTCCTCACACAGGCTTTTTATTTTTGAAATTTTTTAATTTTATCTCTGATAAAAAGATCGTTTACTTAATCTAAACATCTAGAAAAAATATAATTTTTAACTCATTTATAAGAAACTTTATTATTATTTAGCCAAAGAAATAAAGGTGAAAATTTTAACTTTAACAAAGTTGCACTTTTAAGTTTATTTCATTTTCTTTTAATTTTTTTATAAATTAAAAACTCTATTTATTGATTTCAAGTAGATCAAATTATCACTGAAGAAAATTGTCAGCGGTTTTGGATAAGCCAAAAAAACAGCGCACTAAAATACTTCTTGTTAATGAACAAATTATTTTCCGTAAGTGAATTGTCTTAAAAAACTTGAATCCTTTTTTGGGAAAGTAAAAAGATTAAAAGTATGTAGAAGACTTACAGGCAATTTAAATTATAAATAGTTTATTATAAAAGAAAAAGGTTTTTAAGTTGAGATGCTCTACTCCGTATCTTTTTATGTATCATATTATTCTTGTTAACTTTTATTAAATAGATCCAAACTTATTGGGGCCCTCTAGCCTGAGCTTGTAATATATTGAATTTCCGTATAATAAAATCTCTTTAGTATGCATTACTTTTTTCTAAAAAAGCTCCAACTGATAAGTGACGTATTAAATTACGTATTAAATATAGATTCCATTCTTTGGTCTTTAGCTGACCGACCTTCTACTTAAAATTTTAACTGGTCCTTGGACAAAACTTTTTACTGTGTTGTTAAAAGAAAAATGTCTGTCATAGC